>NC_135310.1:0-132306 GCF_048772815.1 Callospermophilus lateralis
CTTTCTTCTAAATTAGTTTTCTAATTGGACAGAACTTATGTCTGTTTGTTCCTCACGAATTCCTTTGCTGAGATAGTACCAAGAACCTTGTCAGTGTTAAAAGTATACTTTTAGAGTGAGGTAATAATATTGGCCGTATATAGTTGCACATTCTATGTATACTTTAGGAGAGCAAAGGAACACTATGAGGCTTATTTTCCAGATAAATAGAACACATGATTTTAAAGCACTGTTCCTATTGTGAGAACTTAGAAAAAGCATAAGAGCTACAAGCTATAAAGTGCCAGGCATTTTATATTCACTATAGTTAATTTTTACAATGACACTGAGCTCTACAGATGAATTAACTCCAGATTAGGGAAGTCAAGAAATCTACCCAAGATCAAGTTATGAATAATAACTTAGTCAAGATTCAAAACTAGACGTTTTATTTCTAAGACCTCCCTTTTCTTTGCACTACTATCCTGTATTGTATGCAACATCTGTTGATCTAAGAAATACTATTAATATTTTTACAAGTTTTACAAGTAATTTGTTTTATGGATATTAAAGTGACATTTCTTGCTTTGAACTTGATTTACAGTAAGACAGACATAAAATATAATTTCTAATTATAATATAATTTCTAATGTACGTGTTAAGCATACTTATGCTTCAAGAAACAGATGATATTTCATTGACTCAGACTCTTCTTGGACTATCTATTGCAAAGCAGGCATTTCAGTTCTGCTTCCTTGCAGTAATTGTACATTTTGAGTAGAGTGTATTTTATAATATGTACTTATTCATCTAGTTATTCACTTATTTATTCTTTCTTCTAAATTAGTTTTCTAATTGGACAGAACTTATGTCTGTTTGTTCCTCACGAATTCCTTTGCTGAGATAGTACCAAGAACCTTGTCGGTGTTAAAAGTATACTTTTGGAGTAAGGTAATAATATTGGCTCTACAGAGTTGCACATTCTATGTATACTTTAGGAGAGCAAAGGAACACTATGAGGCTTATTTTCCAGATAAATAGAACTCATGATTTTAAAGCACTGTACCTATTGTGAGAACTTAGAAAAAGCATAAGAGCTATAAGCTATAAAGTGCCAGGCATTTTATATTCACTATAGTTAATTTTTACAATGACACTGAGCTCTACAGATGAATTAACTTCAGATTAGGAAAGTCAAGAAATCTACCCAAGATCAAGTTATGAATAATAACTTAGTTGAGATTCAAAACTAGATGGTTTGTTTCTAAGACCTCCATATTCTTTGCACTACTATCCTGTATTGTATGCAACATCTGTTGACCTAAGAAATACTATTAATATTTTTAAAAGTTTTACAAGTAATTTGTTTTACGGAAATTAAAGTGACATTTCATGCTTTGAACTTGATTTACAGTAAGACAGACATACAATATAATTACTAATTCACATTATTTTTCCAATTTATACAACTGAAGAAATATTCAAAATATCACCTTATACTAAAGCCTTAGATTCTGTGAACAAAACAAATTTTGTTGAGTTCAAATTATCACTGTAAATAAGCATGACCATAAGAATTGATGGGTGTGTGTTAGTTTCTATTTCTTTGTTAAGGTTGTATGGAAGGGTTCTATTCAATACTTTCCATAGTTCAATTCTTCTATACATTATAATAACAAGTCACTTTGGGGCATTAAATTATTTCACATAGAGTTGACAAAAATATCTGAATGTTTGATTAAACATCTGGATGATTGATTAAATCGGTGACTACTCTACTGGAACATTTGTACACTATAAAATCACACAAAGAGCTGTCATTGTCTTACTGTGCAAGACAGAAATGGGAAAAAATCAACCTTTCCCTTTAAGACCTTTCTTCACCTGCCTAATAATCTAAATGTGTCTCACAGGGCCATAAGCATTGTGTGTGTTACATTCCTGTCTTCCCTAGAGGGGTGTTGTTTGTTTAGTTTCTGTGGCTGTAAATTGAAACAGAAACCAAGAGAATAACTTAGAAAGATTTTCAGAAAAACAATAGACTCATTCCACTCTTATTATAACATTATTTTCATTTAGCCTGTATTAAGCAGTTTGGCAATAGAAGCAAGAAAGAAATGATATAAAAACCTAGCACCCACTAGATTATAAATATTAGGAAAGAAAAATCAAAGAAAATGTAATGCATCAGTATAAAGTATATCTGCCTAAGAAAAAGTTCCATGATAAACCCATGAAATCAATGCAAAACAGGAGATAACCCAACCATATATCAATTACTGACTACCTTAATGTACATCAACAAAAACTCTCAAGGTAAGAATTAACACTTGTCTTGAACTAGTGATTTTTCACAGATTAAATTTAAATGACATTTTTTTTTCAAAATCACCAATTTATACATATATAAAAGGGAAGAGTCTCTGACATAAAGAAAATATTCAGAACTACTAGAAAGGAAAATACTTCATTGTTCCCTTTTCAGCATTCAGTATATGAATGGATTTTATAAATATGTGCTTAATGAGGATCAGGGTCCAAGGGTCCTCTTTTTCAGAGAGAGAAACATGGAAGGAAATGAGACAGAAGACCACAGGAGAAAGTTACAAGAGATAAAGTATGAGGGGAAGTAGGACTTGTTCTGTAGCGTGAAGGGGATATGAAGGAAAAGGCACTATCTTTGTTGAATGCTGACTTGAACCTTTGAGCAGCTCATCCTGACTACCTTGAAATCCCACTTTCACTCCCCATGAACCACAAAGATCATCAATAACCAACTTCCTCAGGTTTCATCCTCAATGTGCCCCTCATGCAGCATCTGACCATGTACACCAACCTTTGCCCCCACCATCTTTCCTTTTGCCTTAATCACAAACAATATCATGATTTTTCTTTATCCATTTCTCCTCTCATGTTCTTTCTTCTTCAAATCCTTCTCCTCTTTTTTTTTTTCTTCCAGTTCTTCTACTAGATATTCCAACCCAAATTTTTATACTAAATAAATAAAATACTGTCTAGGAAAGAACAAACCAATGCTGAAACATAATAAGCAATTGAAAAACTGAAGCTTCCTTTTCCTCCATGTGCCTTCTTTTCTCAGTGAAATCCTCCATCCTCATGACTTTAACAATCGCTTCCACATAGGCAAGACTTAACTTTCTTTATGATATTGGTGATTTATTTTGATCATTTTATACACAGCAGAACTACATTTAATTCTTTGTCCTAGTTATAAAAGTCACTAGATGTGAAAGCATCTAATTTCACAGTTTGTATAACATTTATGGACATTTTAAATTCTTTTTTAAAAAAATATTTATTATTTAGCCTTTATTGGACACAACATCTTTATTTTTTTTTTTATGTAGTGCCTTCTAAAACGCACACACACACACCGACACCCAAACACAACCCCCCCCACCACACACACACACACACAGGAGGAATGGTCAAAAGGGAGAAAAGGATACTTGGTATTGTTGATGGCTTCTTCAACAGTAGACACAGCTTGGATATAGCATGGATTCTCAACTTCAGCAGATGCTGAAAGGGGCTTAAATTTTTATATTAGTCTTTTATGAAGAAAGATTGACTAATACAGGCCTGATTTCTCTCTCAGATTTGGAGATGAATAAGAAAGACAAAGAAGATTTCCTTTTCTAGCACAAGACACAAATGCAGTCACTAGTTTCTGATAGCAATCTGAGGAATTATGTCTACTTGCTCTATCTTGAAGGCAAGAGACATTATGAGGTGATTAATATAATCCTTAGAATCTATTTAACCATTAATTTTCCTAAAATTCTTCCTTCTTAAAATTTTATTTCTGCCACCTTGAGTATTTGCTCCCTGAATACACATATAGAAAGAAGAGCTCAAGGAAAAGAGTCTCCTGAATATGGGCTCTGGGAAGTGAGTAATGGGAGCAAACCCAAACCCCTTCTAAAGGGTAATAAGGAAAATGAACCTAAACAAAACAAAAAGCAAATATGAACAAAATGGCAGCAGGCTCTATTTGTTGGCCACTTTCTCTGCACCAGCCATCAGGTGAGAACTACACACTATGTTCTCATTTACTCTTCAACTCTTGCAAGTGAGAGAGGTTTTATAAATGCATTCTGTCAGTTTAGCTCCAAAATTGCTTTGGTCCCAATTGGTATGCCTGTTACATCCCATGTGCTTCATCTCTTTGCTTTGTCCCCAACTCTACAAAACTGCCTCTTCATTAACTTGTTGGAATTTAAACACCTTGGAAAGCAGGGCCTTATCTTAACTCCTTCTGATCCTTAACTTTAGGTATGGGATTTAAATTTAGGATTGTTCCTGCATAGTAGAAAATTTCTCAACTGTTTATTTCACTCTGCACTGTTCAAACCTGGATTATATTTGGCATTGATAAACAACAATAGGTTAAGTGAACATCAACCTTTTGGCTCAAAAACAAAGTTTCTTAAGTGCAATTGAAGTGGAATTTTTGAGCACTTAAATGAACTTCAATCAGAACTTACAAGGACCATATAATGTTAAAATGAACTCAAACATTTATAGATTAAGAGCAAAAAATTATTTTTGGAAAGGGTAAAGATGGTTCTTTAGTGACATTTAATCCATATTATAATCTGAATTCTGAGAATGATTAAGACTTTGTGATGGTTAATTTTATATGTTAAATAAAATTAACCATCTGAGCTATGATGCTCACATATTTGGCCAAATATTACTCTGGTAATTACTCTGGTGTTTTGGGGTGAGATTTACTTTTGAATCGGGGACTTTTAATTAAATAGATTGCGTTCTGTAATGGAGCGAGACCTCACCTTGTCAACTGAATGCAACTGAAAGCAACAAAAAATCCACCTCTCCCAGACAAGAGGGAACTGTCCAGTGAACTACCTTTGGATTTCAACTACAACATTGATTCTTCGTGGGAGTGCCTTTGGACTCAAACTAGGACACTTTCCTGTATCTCTAGCTCCTCCCAGCCAACCCTGCCCAATCCTGTGAGCCAATAGCTGACAGGCAAGTGCAGGGAAGAAGCAGAGGCCCTGCAGGGGGTGAGTGTGCTACTGGCTGCCAGCCCCCGGTCAAAGCCCAGGACCGGCTTCTGAGTTTAGAGGCAGGGAGGGATGGTTGGTATTGGTGGAGCCCCAGGAACCTCGCGCTGTGAGGAATTCTGAGCGCTTGGGTCATAATTGACCCTAGCAACGCTGGAGGACGTTCGGGGCAGAGAAGTGGACGGTGATGGACGCGGTGTTTGGAGCTGGTCCCATGGATCACTGAAGTGGCGGCGATGTCGTCCTGGTTTGGAGGCCTGGTCTCAGGCTTGGGCCACTTCTTGGGTCAGGTGGGGAGCAGCTTGGCTTCCCTCACTGGCCATATCTCCAGCTTCACCAGGGAAATACTTCTGGATGACTTAGGAGACCCAGAAGCAGCATTACATCATTGCTGGGAAGAGGAAATGGAAACTACTGATTCCACACTAAGATGTGAGAATGAAAGACTGAAAAAGTATTGTACTGATCTGGAAGAAAAGCATGAAGCATCAGAGCTGCAAATAAACCATCAGTCTGTAAGTTACCAATATCAACTGCAACAGAAAGAGGTAGAGATCAGCCGCCATCTTAATGCAAGACAGATTGTACTGCAAAATCAAGTGTTTCAACTACAGGCAGCTGCTCAATGGGTACCTTCAGGAGCTGGTGGCGTACCAACAACAACTGCTCTGGCTCCATTCGGTTCCGGGATCAGTAGTCATTTTTCCGCCTTCCGTGATGATGACATGGATTTTAGTGACATAATTTTATCACGACAAGAAACAAGCAGATTGTCAATTAAAGTTGCAAGATATGAACCTGAAGTTGGTCACTCGAGGCAGATTGCTGAGGCTCAGGGAAAATATCATTCTGACACAAGTGAAATCTGCAAAGTACAAAATGCTATCAAGACTCTTCAACCAAACCAAAGTCCAGACATAGATGATCATCAGCATGAAATGTCAGTTTTGGAGCAGAGTTCTACTGTGGCAGAAAAGGGAAAAATCCTTCCTCAGAGTTCAGCAGTGGAAGAAGTGTTCAGGCTAAAACAAGCCCTGGCTGATGCTGAGAAGGAAATCATGAGACTAAATGGCTTAAACCAGGATAACCGTCTTGCTGAAGACAATCTGAAACTTAAAATGCATGTTGAAGCTTTAGAAAAAGAAAAGTCATCATTGAGTCAAGAAAAAGAGGAACTTCAGATGTCACTGTCAAAATTGAGCTGTGACCATCAAGTCATGAAAAACAGAGCTTCAACAGACATGAATTTGAATGTACGATTACTAGACTTACAAGTTCACTTGAAGGCAAAGGAGGAAGAACTGAATGAGACTATCAATGAAGAGAAAATGCTGATAGCTGAGTTAGAAGAACTGGATCATCCGAATCAGGAAGCTACAAAGCACATGATTTTGATAAAAGATGAGCTATCCAAACAACAAAATGAAGGAGACCTTGTCATCAAGAAGTTGGAACAAGAACTAGATGATGAAAAAAAGAGAGTTCATCAACTTGAGGATGATCAAATGAACATATCCCAAGAGTTGCATGTGCAGAAGGAGAAGTTGACTGGGAATGCACAGAGCCTCAGTGATTTGCATTTAACCAAGCAGAAGCTTGAAGGTAAAGTAGAAGATTTAGTAGATCAGCTAAATCAGTCACCAAAAAATAGTTTAAACATCCAGCAGGAAAACCTTGGGCTTAAGGATCCCATTAGACAAATTGAAGATGAGCTGTCTGGATTGAAGAGTAAGTACCGAAGTTCTCTGAATGAAGACTCTAACAGTCATTGTAAGGATGACATGCTTAAAGAACGGGAAGCAGAAATTGGCAACTTAAGGCAAAATCTTTCTGAAGTAGAACAGCTCAATGAAAATTTAAAGAAAGTTGCTATTGATCTCAAAACAGAAAATGAAATGTTGATTTTAGCACGTGAAGATGTAAGGCGTAAGTTGGAAGAATCTATTGCTGCTAACAATCAAATCTCTCAAGAAAAAGACACTATCATGGAGACTCTAAAAAGAGACAAAGAAGAGATAGAAGCCAAACTTCACCAGGCAGAAAAAAGACTGTTGGAAGAAGCAAATAATCACAGGCAGACTATTCAGGAACTCTCCAATGCACATCATTTGAATACCTCTGCCTTACAGCTGAAACACGAGTGTGTAGTGCAACTCAATCAAGAGAAGGACTTTGAAATAGCAGGACTCAAAAAGAATATTGAGCAAATGACTGCTGATGAAAAAGAAATGGAGGAAATTTTGGCATCTTATATAGAAGACGAGGAGCAATTGAAACAAGTCCTAAATGAGAAAGAAGTTTTTATTGAAAAACTCGAAGAAAAAAATTCAGAACTACAAAAGGATTTAGATAAGTGTTCTCAGGCCTTAAGAGAAAATGAAACTTTAAGGCAAGTCATTGAAAGAAAGGACAGAAATCTTACCTACATGAAAGCAGAAAACAACTATCTGCAATTCGAACTGGAAACACTTAGGGAACAGCAAAATCAAGCTGTACCAGTGGCTGAGCCTAAAGCTCTTGATGCTATCACAGAACTAGAATTGGAGGTATCTCAACTGAATATAGTCAAAAATCATCTGGAAGATGAAATTGAAGACCATCTGAATATAATTGAAAATCAAAACCAGCGTAAAATGCAACTACTTCAGTCTTTACAGGAGCAGAAGGAGGAAATGGATGAATTGAAGTACCAATATGAGCAGATGAATGCTGCGCATAGCCAGTTACTTTTAGACAAAGAGGAGGAGATTAAGAACTTGCAGACAACTATTGAAAAAATAAAAGCCCAGTTGCCTGGAGAAAGAGGAGATGCTCAAACATTGAATTCTGATATTTTTCAAGAGACCAAAGTAAAAATCCTAAGAACAAAAGAGGTTCAACACTTACAGGACCAAGAATTACGCCTAAACCGGGAGCTAGAAAGGCTACGCAGCCAGCTCTTGGAATCAGAAGAGTCTTACGCCCAGGAAATATTGGCTGCGGAAGACAAAGAGATTCAACTGAGACAGAAAGTCACACTCTTGGAGGAGAAGCTAGCTACATCTTCTAAGGCAAGTCATCAAGCCAGTGTGCAGATAGAGTCCCTGCAGGAACAGTTGAGTCTGGTCTCTCAACAGAGGGATGAGAATGCACTGCAGCTTTCGCTCTGCCAGGAACGAGTAAGGCAGTGTGCCCTGTCATCAAGTAACCTAGAGCACTCCCAAGAAGAAGAGAAAGCTATGCATTCTGCTGAACTAGCCAAAGAAAAACAGTTGGTAGCTGAATGGAAGAACAAGGCCGAAAAGCTAGAAGGAGAAGTATCATCATTGCAGGAACGTTTGCATGAAGCAAATGCTATGTTGGATTCTGCTTCCAAACTGAGAGAAGACTTAGATCTCAAGGAAGAAGAGATGGAAGAACTGAAAAAACAAAACGAGCTCCGAAAAGAAATGTTGGACCATGCACAACAGAAATTGTCCACTTTGGTCAACAGCACAGAAGGAAAACTAGACAAGGTCCTCATGAGAAACCTTTTGATCGGTCATTTCAAGGCACCAAAAGGCAAACGTCTTGAAGTATTGCAGTTGATGGGGAGCATTCTGGACATTCCAAAGGACAAAATGGAGCAGTTGTTGCATAAAGATCATGGTGGTGTCAGTAAGAGAAAGCAAAAAAGCGGGTGTATGTAAGTGTATAGGTACTAGGCATTTTATTTTATTTTTTGAGTTCTTGTTGTTGTGATTTTTTGCCATAGTACTTTTTTAAAAATTTGTTTTGTTTTTTGTAGCACTTTTTGTTTATAGAATTTTGTTCCAATGTAGCAGTTAATCATCACCAGTCATCAATTCTGATGTAATTTTGTGAGCAACTGTACAGAGCAGCATTCTTGAACCATTAGTTCCAACCTCTTTTTTTAAAAAAAGAATAATATTTCTTAAATTTAATGGCATTAAGATAAAAATGATACATGTAATTACAGGAAACAAGAACAATCCAACCCATAAGAAGGAGGTCTCAGATTTAGAGTACATGAAAACCAAATATAATGTTGCAAAAAGTTGAGAATATTTATTTTATCCAAGATAACATTGTACAACTGCCAAGGGAAAATTCCAACGGGGAGGACCTAAACATGAAGCTTAGTGGATAAATTCTAAGATGCTTTGAATCCCAATTCTATGACCCCTATCCATTTTGCTTATTTCCACTTCTACAGAAAAGTCACTTCACATTAATCCAGTTTTCCAGATGTTAAATATGTCCAGAAGGAAGAGTATTTTTATGAGTCAACCCCAAAGTGGGATCACATGATCCATTGCCAATGCAAAAGTTAATTAGTAAGAATGCATCATTAAATATCTGGACTGTTTATCTACATACTATTGGGGGCTCTACAATAATTCTTATAAACACATTTTATACAACAGTAGATCAAAACAAGTTGGGGAGAGAAAGAAGCTAACAACAGTTTTTGAAAGATGAAAAGCTTAAAATAGTAGTAGTTACAAACTTTTGATAAATTTAGGTAAAAGATGAATCAAAAGTTTCTATCTTAAGTAGGTGAAATCAGAGAAGAGAAAAAGCAGATTGCATAGCACATACTTCTCTGACACCTGTCGTCTCTAAAACCACTCAGAACATTTTTATTAAAATTAATTTAAATTAAATTTAATATATTTTTAAATATAAATTATATTATCATTTAATATAAATTAATCGAATTTAAATTTACTTTATTAATTAGTATTGTTTAAATTTCTTTTATTAATACTATTGTTTGATTTACATTTATTTTATTAACTGATATTGTTGATTAACTTGAATTATAGTATGATTTATATTTAAAAATTCATTAAATTTCATTTAAATTAATACAATTTAACAAAGTAAATTTAAATAATATAATATAGATTGAATTATTTAATATTTACTCTATAATTTAATATACATGTCAACAAAGTTAATTTTAATAAAAATGCTCTTAGTTGTTTTAGAAATTACAGGTGGCAGTGAAGTATTAGCTATATTATCTTCTTTTTTCTCCTCTTTGATTTTACCTAACTTAAGATAGAAACTTTTGGTTTATCTTTTGTTTCACTTTACAAAAATAAAAAAAAGGAAGACAAAACACCCAGTAGCTACCCATATCAGCTTTTCCTTTCTTATTTCTAAATTTCACCTTAACATTTACATTATTTTACCAAAATTAAGATGCCATCAGTTGTTAGGCATGAAGAAAATCACTGAGACAACAACTGGAAGATGCATCCCAAAGTCAGATTGGCTAAGTATTCAAAACATATAAATATCTGAGAACTGATGACCTCTGAGAGTAAAGTTTCCAACCTATGGAAAGTTTCCAAATGCTATGGAAAATGATGACATTTCTTTTTTTTGTGTTTTTAAGTTGAGAACCTTCTAAGTACCAAGGTACGTTCTCAGAAATTCTAGGTAACTCAAGTCTTGAAATTTCTTATTTTTCCTGTACTATAGAAAAAGGGACTCACAATTCCTTGAGCTCTGCTAGCATTTTAGTGACAGGAAAAACTTCAATGATGCATAGTTTTTTGTTTGCATTCAATGTCTACCGATCTTACATACTTTGGGAAGGGTCACAAGCCACAGACCTTATGCCTTCTGCTCTATTTCGAAGCTTCCAGCATCAGTTGCAACAATTCTAGGAAACACTGGGAATACTCTATGGTACAAAATGCACAATTAATTTTTTTTGAAACCATCCCTAAGACATGAGTCATTAGGTGGCTTTCTTGTTCTAAGTATATTTACTGAATTATTATTAAATGATAACATGTTAAGCCAAAATGAAAAATGAAAGCACATGCTTCACATCAGAGCAAGGAAGAAGGAAGAAGGTCTGATGTGTGGTAAAATGCATGAACATGCAAATATTATCCAGCCTTCTGAAGTCTAATTTTCTCGCTTTATAATTTATTTTTTGGAGGTTACATTCTTGCATGATATGCCTGGAACAACTTTTGGGGGGATACAATCAGAAATTCAGCACTAAAATCTGCCTTCCTGCAACATAACATGGCTAACTCCTGAGAAGAATATCAAAGTATATATTTTGCTTCGACGTGCCAAATTACTTGGAATCTTCTTCCAATAGACTTCACATGGTTGGGAAAAGCAGAGTCCAGATTTGTCAGGAGAGATTTTTATGTATTCTGCTCACTCCATTGTGTCTAGGTGAGCCTTTGGGTTTCAATGCCTGGAAACACACTTCTTATATTTCAGAATTGAAGAGCTCTTGGAAACAGCGACCTCACTGCATGCTTGAGAAAAACATGTTATATAGGTAGCCAGAAAATTACAAAGATTAATATAGATTCAAGATTTTTAAGACAGGGGTTTAATGGAGAAAACAGCAAGAGAGCCTTAGAAATTTCATACTCCCTGCATTCTTAGGAAAAGCTTCTATGTTGTAAAGAAGATAACACCAAACAGAAAAGTTCCTAAGAAAATATTGTGCTTTCAGTTTCCTTGTCTCATAAATTTTATTAAAGTTTCATTAAAGACCCTGAATTTGCTAGCCTTTTTATTAAATACTTATTTGAGATATTCTATTAATGTCTATCCCTGGATTTGATTTGGTCTCACATTAATGTCGCTCCCTGTGACAAAGGGTACACGGGAGGCAGGCAGGATCAGCCTGTCCTCTCCAAGGCACCAGCTGTGGGAACCACCCTCTGACAGAGGTAGTGAAGCACACTAGCTTCTCCTGGGCTGAGCTAGAGGGTAAGTATCTCAACCTGGCCTGCCACCCAACCTGGCCCACAATCACACTGAGTCGGGAGAGGAGACAACCAAGAAGGTGCAACAGTCTCAACTTTATTTTGTCAGGGACAAGTTTATATAGTGATAGAAGGAGGGAGTAGGAAGAGACAGTAGGAAGAACAAAGAAGGGGCAGGTACGTCACTATCACTAAGGGGCCTAGGAAGATTTCAGATTCAACCATTAGGCAGCACGAAGGTCAAAAGCCCATGCAGAGGCTAAAAGCCTGCGAACACCAATCCAGCCAGGTCATGTATACGGAAATGCTCTGGAAGAACCCATGAGGCCACCTCAGCCACCAACCAATAATGGCCTCGGTCCCAAGAGAGGTAAAAGGTTCCAACAATTAAAATGTGTCTACTTTTTATGAGCACAGATGAAATAGTATTTGAGATGATTTATTGCAAACCTTTAGTGCCACAGTCCGGCTGCAGCAAAATAACCGGGGTGTGAGGAGCAACTTGTGTACATTGATACAGCAGGAGTGGGAGCTGTTTATTGTAGGACAGGAGGGGTATATATACATTCCACACAGCTTATCTTAATCAACATAAACTAGATACAGCAGTCAACCAATAAGGAATCTCCACACTTAAAGGCTCCCTGGCGTTCCTTCACAAACCACTCCCTCTGGCAAAATGCCAGGCGCCATCCTGACTTGTTTACAGACCCTAACACTTTAGTAGTTTATGGACATGGAGTGAGTATCAAATGATATAAAAAATGGAGTTTTCTTTCATGTCTATCATAAGTCTTTGTTTCCTCAGTTGCTGGGGAGGAACATTAGCATGATTTGCTTAGAGTAAGAAAGACTAGACTGGACAGAAGGGACTGGAGCAGCTTTTCTGGTTAGCTTGTCCATTTGAAAAACTTTTATCTGGGACAGGCAAAATATAACAAAGACCAAAATCCATTGAACTGATCAAACCCTGCAACAGTTAACCAGAGTAGCTTCCTCGTCTCTGGCCCCAATTTTGGAGCAATGCACTGTAGGTGATACTTTGAATGATCCTTGGCACTGAAGAACTGTCATCCAGCAATTTATTTCCTTTTTTCATGTCCTTCTCAGGGATGATAATAAGTGATTTCCAGACATGAGGAGAGGGAGGAGTAAGAGAAGGTACTGGGAAATCTAATAACCCAAATTAGGTTATGTGAAGGTACCAATGTGTAATAACAAAGGCCGTTATTTTGAACAATTGTAATGCACCAAACAATGATGTTACTAAAAGAAACAAAAAGAATAATATGATTTCTATAACTTCAAAATAATCTGATCTTTAGGAAAACTATTTTAAAAATAGTTTGTGCCTATCTATCGGACTTTTTACCTGTTTATCAAGGCTTAGTCTTATGAGGACATGGATTAAAAAAAAAAAAAAAAATCTTGTAAACTTAGCAGGGTGTGGTGACAGATTCCTTTAATTCCAGGGGTTCCAAGCCAGCCTCAGCAATTTACAGACACTCTGTAACAAAATAAAATAAATACAACTGGGAATGTGGCTCAGTGGTTAAGCATCCCTGGGTTTAATCCCATACCTAAACAAACAAACAAAAATCATATAAACAATCTTTTTTTAAACCTATGCAATTGAGATTGATCACAAAGTCATTCAAATCACCAGTGGCACAAACACATAATGAATTTGAATTTGAGTTTTAGATACCAATGAATCTTATGCAAAATGACTGTCCTAACAAAAAATGTGTGGACTTTCATCTGTGTATGTGCAGAGATTCATGTATCTTCGGGTCTATAAAGAAATTCAGTAACCTCATGAGGCAGTTTTTCAACAATCTAATTTCACAAGTGCTAATCTCTTGCTGTAATATATGGGCTAAAAATAACATTTCTAACTCCATATTCTACCTGTTATGGTTTCCTAGAGATGCTGAGTCTATGTAATCTTATTTAGTCAGCTTAGTAACTACTTTAAAAAACACTGACAACTCTGAAGGTATTTTAATTAGGGAACTGGTTGGAAATAGTGCTGTATCCTTCCTATCCTGGTAGAGCAAGAGAAAGAGGTTCAATTGTTGCTTCTAAAGACCTAAGTTGGATTCAGGCTTAGGAAGCCCTTTGATTTACTTCTCTAGCAGCCACGCTGAGAGTTTCCAAGTCATTTATGTGTATACAGAACAAAATCAGATCAAGATGAATAAGCAAATGAGGGTATGGAATCCTGGAGTGCCCATCCACCTGAGGATGTGTGTGGGAGCCACAGAGAGTTCCTCTCATTGACAAGCAGAGGGAGTGCTTCATTGAATCCTTGGGTCCATCTGTGTTGACACACACCTTGTGGTCTTCAGGCAAGGACAATGATAGAGTTGACAACTGAAAAACTAGTCAGGTGACTTTAACTAATGGGACTTAAGAACAAACTGATAAGCTTGATGGAACTTTCACAGTAACTAATGAAATGTGGACTTATTCTATCTTATTTTTGGAGCTCTGGGCAACTTGCCAGACAACAATATTTGAACATATATTCACCACTGACATTTTAAGATGTTCTGGAAAATGCCAAAGCAACAGGACTTCAAACCAATATTTCTATCTATTTCACAGTGCCAATCTCAGCTCTTAGCTAGGGCTGGTTACATAAAGACATGAGCTAATGGTCTTTGGCGGTAATGTGTGTGTGTGCATGAGGATTAAGAGTAGTGGTGGTGGAGAGATGTGGAATGTCCATTCAGTAGTTTAATTACTTCAGGATTTTTGAGTGATTATACATGCTTTACCTGGCAATTTCCATTAACCAGTAAGAAAGGGATGATATTCTCCTTCCCATTGAAAGGAAATCTGGGTCACTAAGTTAAGAAATACATTTTCTATTTTATGTAAGGCTTAGGGCTAAATGCAGCTTTTATTTTTTTATACAAGAGTAGGCCAGTGCTGAGCACAGGGAGCATATGAAGCTGGAGGTGGCACTTACAGTGAGCAAGGCTGAGCCACACTAAGGAAGGCTAAACCACAGTAGTCTTTGGCCTAGGACCTTAGCTCACCTTGGCTACAAGAATAGTATTGTCACATGGCAACACATTTCTTCTCCTTTCATATTCAGGATTAATGCTTCTAAAGGAATTTGATGGTTTGGGTACAGAAGTAATAGCAACTTCATCTTGAATATCCCCCATACAGGCCACTTCATCCTCAGGATTATGGACTCTGGAGCTTTGTTCTCATGGAATTTATTAAGGGGCATATCATATCATGAAAAGAAAGACTGAAAAACAGCTCCAAGAACAATACAGCACTTTAAGCTCCATGTAAAGTACATAATACACTTGAAGCTAAAAGGAAAAGTATTTGTTGAAATAGTTTTGCTAAAATATATACTTCTGCACATAAGAATAGCCAAGAATTGAAGATGATAAAAGTAATAATATAAACGTTGCTTTATTATATACAAAGGGGCCTTAATAAGTTTTAAAAAGTTTCTTACAGGAACACTTTTTATATTTTATCTCATAAAGACATTTAACAAATATATACAGAGAGAGAAGTATAAAAATCTTTTTAGAGCAAATGTTCATATGCAGAAATGTATAACAATTTAAGTGTTCTATCAGAATTCTCCTTGGGATGTTGATTTTTTAGTTTTTGTGAGAGACTGAAAGAATTTTGACAAATAAGGTGATCCCTTAGGCTTTATAAGGAAAAATCATAAATTAATTAGATTTCTTGGTATACAGTTGACAGTTTATTCTCTAAACTTGTGACCTAAGCCAAGTATCTCTAGTGGATAAATATCTCACTGTTTATTTCAAAAATTTTCCCAATCATCCCTGAATAGTGCTTTCTAGGATACTTTAGCACTAAAAATAGTAGTTAAAAAGTATATCCTCTGTATCACACTGAGAATAATTGATGGCTAGATATCTCAGATTTCAAGTCAAGTTTCTTCCAGACACATCTGTGCAACAAATGAAAATGCAAAGCATTTCATTGTATAGTGTTTCATTTGATTGGGGAATAAATTGAAAATTTATTCCTGTTTACTTTTCTGTTCACATTAAATATGTGATATAGAATATGAAAGCAAGTTACAATTTTGTAATGTCTTGAGTATAACCAACTTGTCAAAAGTGAAGATTTATATATTTCTAAAAATAGATAGCTATCACTACTTCAGCTATTTGATACAATATTTTGAATGTTTATCTTAAAAATAAATTTTCCTTCTATGTAAGCATATCTGTTTCCTGAATGAACATACTATGTTCTGTGTATTAATTAGCCTTATGCTTGAGTACAGAGATTGCAAAACTTTTTCTTCATAACATCGTATTTACTGTTACAAAAGCAGAAAACATTGCTGAGAAAGCTCAATCTAGTGAGTTTTGAAACCCACCAGAACGTAACAATGGTAACATAAAATAATGGAAAATTGCATTGAGGAAAGACAGAGAAAATAGTGTATTGCCTCTTTTAGAACTCAATTCAAGATGGAAAGAAATAAGTGAAGGGATTTTGTTGTTTTGAAAAATTATAGAGTCACAGAAAGTGTTCAAGGAAGTATAGAACAGTAGTATGTACCTTCCACTCGGTTTCCCCAATGGTTTCTTCTTATACAACTGTAGTGCAATATCAAAACTAGGAAGACCAACCAATGTTAGAACAATGTGTTGTAGTTCTACGACACTGTATCATCTGTGTAGTGACCAATACAAACCAGATAGAGAACTATTCCATTACCACTAAAATTTCTCTTTCCACTTTCTATTTTCTGTTGTGTGTATGTCTGTGTGTATGTGTAGAGTTTACATATGGTAATCATAGCATGTAATATATGTATACAGTGGCATTTCAATATATAAATACAATGTATAATAATCATGTCATGGGCATATCTCTCACAGAGGACATGCCAATTCTTTGTGTGGGGAACATTCAAAATTCTCATTATTAGCTGTTCTGAAATATTACTTATTGTGAGCCGTAGTTATCCTACATGTTACACAAAATAAGGAGTCATTCCATCCATCTGCACCCCTGCACCTATTAATCATTCTCTGCCTACACACCCACACACACCTCTCCCAGGCTCTGTTACCACTATTCTTTCTTGTACTTCTTTGAGATCACCTTTAGTTTCCACATGTAAGTGTGAACAGGCAGTATTTGTCTTTCTGTGCCTCACTTGTTTTGCTTAATATAATGTCCTCCAGTTCTCCTCCCTCTTGCTACCTTTTTACAACATCACTGCCAACACCACCCCCATCACTATCCACTAACTTTTTCTCCCTCTCCATAATTTTGTCATCTCAAGAATGTTTTATGAATGGAATCATGCACTATATGACTTTTTGAGATTGGCCTTTTTCCATGCAGCATGATATCCTTGGGATTCACCTGAGTTGCTGCATGGGTGAACATTTCATTCCTTTTTATTGGAATAAACATCCACCAGAGTCAGAGCTGGGCCCTGTGATAAGGGTAGGTTTACTTGTTTAAGAAACTAGTGACCTGTTTTCAGAGTGGCTGTACCATTCTCAGTATTCACCAGCAAGGTATGAGAGATCCAGTTTCTCTGCGTCCTGTATCATCTGTATCTGGTATTACCACTTTGGTTTTCTTTGTTTAACCTGTGAAGTGTGATGATGCCTCAAGATGGTCTCAGATTGCATCTCCCTAATGCTAATGATTTCCAACATCTTTTCAGATCGTTATAGTCATCTTTATATCGTCTTCAAAAAAACTATATGTCTTCTTATTTTAACTATATTCATAGGTACCGAGGCTATTGCCAAGCACCAAGTGATTTCTTCAAGTAGTAAGAGCATTTTTAAATTAAATGTTAGTTTTCCTACAGAGGACCCTTTAGCAAGATACCCTAGGAAGTGTATAGAATAAAATTACAATGCATATATACCATTCTATAGTTAATGATTATGAGTAAAATTTAAGAATCACTTTCAAATTGCCAAAGATACAAATAATATAAATTTCTCAAACAAAGTGAAACAGACAATTACATAACATTTTTCAAATTTTAAAATATTAGGTAAGATTATAGTTGTAGTAGAATACAATGGAAAGGATTATAATTTTTTTTTTCTGGGTAAATCTGTATAGAATAATATCATGTAATGAATATGGTTATAATAATCAGAAAGTGGCTGGGGATATAGCTCAGCTGGTACAGTGCTTGCCTATCATGCACAAGGCCCTGGGTTCAATGCCCAGCACCAGTAATAATAATAATAATAATAATAATAATAATAATAATAATAATAATAATAATATCATAATAATTATAGTCGGAAAGTAAGAAAAGATGACTAAGCACATGTCTTTATATAGGATTAATTGTTCAAGTGACTTCTCTTTATTCTCCTTTTCACTTTTAGTTCATAACACAAAGAAAACGACTGACTCAAAAATTCAATGTAAGTAAACAGTGTAGGGGAATCAAATGCTCACCTGAAAGCAATCAAAATTGTGTTTTGAAATCTCCTGATAATTCTCCTGAATGACTCACTTAACTTATCTGAAATTATTCATCATTTTATCCAACCAATATTTACTAGCACTCATGTGTCTTTACTAAGCTAGCACTGTGTAAGACTCTTGGAGTCCATGACACATAAAATATATTTGATGCTCTTAAGAGACTTAAAATAGAGTAGACAGAGACAAACTTGTAAAATGCTTAATGTTTCCTTAAAAATTTTTTAAAAAAGAAATGATCTCTGTGGTTCAGAAGGGTTAACTCTCTGAACTATTTTAAATATTTTCTTGATAATTCAAATTCATGACTAGAAAAGAGAAAGCAAGAGAAAGACGGAGAGATAGTAGTTGAAAGCAATGGTCTATACATAAAAGTTACTCAGGACATTTTGTTCATTTGCTCTATCATTTTCTCTAAATAAGGCAATGTGCTTTTGGCTAATGAAAATGGTTGTATCTATTGTGTACTCTATGTATGTATATGCATGTCTTTGTTACTTAATAACTAACCAGCCCCACACATTGCACATAATGGTTTTATCAGTTACCTTTAGAGTACTTTTTTTTTTTCTTTCCCATTTGAGATTTGATAATCAGAAAAATTCTTCTGGAATAAGCTGAAGAGTGTCCCTGCCCCAAATTAATATGTTGGGGTTCTAATCCCCAGTGCCTCTGAAGGTATCTGTATTTGGAGAGAACATTTTAAAGAGAGGATTAAATTAACACAAGATTATTAGGATGACTTCTAATTTGCTAGGATTGGAAATCTTATAAGGTGAAATTTGAATATAGATGTGTATAAGGGAAAGTATATTTAAAGACACCAGGAGAAAATGAACATCAACAAGGCAGTGAGCCTGGCTTCAAAACAGAGCTGCATATCTCATAGAGATAAAAACAACAACAACAACAACAACAAAAAACCAGTGAGGGAAAGAAAGATCTGAGGAATGAGATGTCCCCTTCTAGGGAATCAACTCCAATGACCTACCCTCCCATTGGGAGTTGGTAACAAATGTATGCCCTACTGCCTACAGTTTTTACCAACTCCCAATAATCCTGTCAAATTATAAACCCATCAGTGGATTGATCCACTGATGAGATTTGACCTCATGATCCAATTCACCTTTCTGTGGAGCCACCTGGGCCACCAACTGCAAGTTACCCTTCACCTGTCTTCTGTCCACCTTTCTATTTGGATTACAGATTAACACTCTCAGCTCTGAGATAGAAGCCAAAATTTATGTATCCTTTATACTGTTTAAACAACAACAGATAACATTTATGTCACTATACTAAGCATTTACATAATAGATAAGAGAGCAGATGTCTTTTTTTTTGGGGGGGGAGTGGCTATTAGGGATTGAATCAGGGACTCTGGACCCACATCCCCAGCCCTGTTTGGTATTTTATTTAGAGACAGGATCTCACTGTTTGGTATTTTATTTAGAGACAGGATCATCAGGAGTTCAAAGAAAGCCCCAGCGATTTTGTGAGTCTTTATACAAGTTAGAAAGACCCTGTCTCAAAAGAAAAAGTTAAAAAAGGGTTGCGAATGTGACTCAGTGTTTAATGGCCCTAGGTCCAATCCTATATACCAGAAAAAAAAAAAAAAAACATTAAACCTAAGCTACTCTAAATGCCTTTGATGCCTTGTCTTTTCCACTCCCCCAGCCTCCACTGGGATCTCAGATCTGCCTCCCCTTATTCTGACGTTCCAATCCACCCGTCTTGTATCAGTTTGTCAATGCAGAAAAAAACTCTTTCCTGATACAGTTCACACATCAGTTTTCTTTGCCTAGAACTGTAAATTTCTTCATAATTTACCTGCTAAGCATACTTAATGCTGCAAGAAACAGATGATATTTCATTTACTCAGACTCTTTTTGGATAATCTATTGCAAAGCAAGCATTTCAGTTCTGCTTTCTTGCAATAATTGTACATTTTGAGTAGAGTATATTTTAAAATATGTACTTATTCATCTAGTTATTCACTTATTTATTCTTTCTTCTAAATTAGTTTTCTAATTGGACAGAACTTATGTCTGTTTGTTCCTCATGAATTCCTTTGCTGAGATAGTACCAAGAACCTTGTCAGTGTTAAAAGTATACTTTTGGAGTGAGGTAATAATATTGGCCGTATATAGTTGCACATTCTATGTATACTTTAGGAGAGCAAAGGAACACTATGAGGCTTATTTTCCAGATAAATAGAACACATGATTTTAAAGCACTGTTCCTATTGTGAGAACTTAGAAAAAGCATAAGAGCTACAAGCTATAAAGTGCCAGGCATTTTATATTCACTATAGTTAATTTTTACAATGACACTGAGCTCTACAGATGAATTAACTCCAGATTAGGGAAGTCAAGAAATCTACCCAAGATCAAGTTATGAATAATAACTTAGTCAAGATTCAAAACTAGACGTTTTATTTCTAAGACCTCCCTTTTCTTTGCACTACTATCCTGTATTGTATGCAACATCTGTTGATCTAAGAAATACTATTAATATTTTTACAAGTTTTACAAGTAATTTGTTTTATGGATATTAAAGTGACATTTCTTGCTTTGAACTTGATTTACAGTAAGACAGACATAAAATATAATTTCTAATTATAATATAATTTCTAATGTACGTGTTAAGCATACTTATGCTTCAAGAAACAGATGATATTTCATTGACTCAGACTCTTCTTGGACTATCTATTGCAAAGCAGGCATTTCAGTTCTGCTTCCTTGCAGTAATTGTACATTTTGAGTAGAGTGTATTTTATAATATGTACTTATTCATCTAGTTATTCACTTATTTATTCTTTCTTCTAAATTAGTTTTCTAATTGGACAGAACTTATGTCTGTTTGTTCCTCACGAATTCCTTTGCTGAGATAGTACCAAGAACCTTGTCGGTGTTAAAAGTATACTTTTGGAGTAAGGTAATAATATTGGCTCTACAGAGTTGCACATTCTATGTATACTTTAGGAGAGCAAAGGAACACTATGAGGCTTATTTTCCAGATAAATAGAACTCATGATTTTAAAGCACTGTACCTATTGTGAGAACTTAGAAAAAGCATAAGAGCTATAAGCTATAAAGTGCCAGGCATTTTATATTCACTATAGTTAATTTTTACAATGACACTGAGCTCTACAGATGAATTAACTTCAGATTAGGAAAGTCAAGAAATCTACCCAAGATCAAGTTATGAATAATAACTTAGTTGAGATTCAAAACTAGATGGTTTGTTTCTAAGACCTCCATATTCTTTGCACTACTATCCTGTATTGTATGCAACATCTGTTGACCTAAGAAATACTATTAATATTTTTAAAAGTTTTACAAGTAATTTGTTTTACGGAAATTAAAGTGACATTTCATGCTTTGAACTTGATTTACAGTAAGACAGACATACAATATAATTACTAATTCACATTATTTTTCCAATTTATACAACTGAAGAAATATTCAAAATATCACCTTATACTAAAGCCTTAGATTCTGTGAACAAAACAAATTTTGTTGAGTTCAAATTATCACTGTAAATAAGCATGACCATAAGAATTGATGGGTGTGTGTTAGTTTCTATTTCTTTGTTAAGGTTGTATGGAAGGGTTCTATTCAATACTTTCCATAGTTCAATTCTTCTATACATTATAATAACAAGTCACTTTGGGGCATTAAATTATTTCACATAGAGTTGACAAAAATATCTGAATGTTTGATTAAACATCTGGATGATTGATTAAATCGGTGACTACTCTACTGGAACATTTGTACACTATAAAATCACACAAAGAGCTGTCATTGTCTTACTGTGCAAGACAGAAATGGGAAAAAAATCAACCTTTCCCTTTAAGACCTTTCTTCACCTGCCTAATAATCTAAATGTGTCTCACAGGGCCATAAGCATTGTGTGTGTTACATTCCTGTCTTCCCTAGAGGGGTGTTGTTTGTTTAGTTTCTGTGGCTGTAAATTGAAACAGAAACCAAGAGAATAACTTAGAAAGATTTTCAGAAAAACAATAGACTCATTCCACTCTTATTATAACATTATTTTCATTTAGCCTGTATTAAGCAGTTTGGCAATAGAAGCAAGAAAGAAATGATATAAAAACCTAGCACCCACTAGATTATAAATATTAGGAAAGAAAAATCAAAGAAAATGTAATGCATCAGTATAAAGTATATCTGCCTAAGAAAAAGTTCCATGATAAACCCATGAAATCAATGCAAAACAGGAGATAACCCAACCATATATCAATTACTGACTACCTTAATGTACATCAACAAAAACTCTCAAGGTAAGAATTAACACTTGTCTTGAACTAGTGATTTTTCACAGATTAAATTTAAATGACATTTTTTTTTCAAAATCACCAATTTATACATATATAAAAGGGAAGAGTCTCTGACATAAAGAAAATATTCAGAACTACTAGAAAGGAAAATACTTCATTGTTCCCTTTTCAGCATTCAGTATATGAATGGATTCTATAAATATGTGCTTAATGAGGATCAGGGTCCAAGGGTCCTCTTTTTCAGAGAAACATGGAAGGAAATGAGACAGAAGACCACAGGAGAAAGTTACAAGAGATAAAGTATGAGGGGAAGTAGGACTTGTTCTGTAGCGTGAAGGGGATATGAAGGAAAAGGCACTATCTTTGTTGAATGCTGACTTGAACCTTTGAGCAGCTCATCCTGACTACCTTGAAATCCCACTTTCACTCCCCATGAACCACAAAGATCATCAATAACCAACTTCCTCAGGTTTCATCCTCAATGTGCCCCTCATGCAGCATCTGACCATGTACACCAACCTTTGCCCCCACCCTCTTTCCTTTTGCCTTAATCACAAACAATATCATGATTTTTCTTTATCCATTTCTCCTCTCATGTTCTTTCTTCTTCAAATCCTTCTCCTCTTTTTTTTTTCTTCCAGTTCTTCTACTAGATATTCCAACCCAAATTTTTATACTAAATAAATAAAATACTGTCTAGGAAAGAACAAACCAATGCTGAAACATAATAAGCAATTGAAAAACTGAAGCTTCCTTTTCCTCCATGTGCCTTCTTTTCTCAGTGAAATCCTCCATCCTCATGACTTTAACAATCGCTTCCACATAGGCAAGACTTAACTTTCTTTATGATATTGGTGATTTATTTTGATCATTTTATACACAGCAGAACTACATTTAATTCTTTGTCCTAGTTATAAAAGTCACTAGATGCGAAAGCATCTAATTTCACAGTTTGTATAACATTTATGGACATTTTAAATTCTTTTTTAAAAAATATTTATTATTTAGCCTTTATTGGGTACAACATCTTTATTTTTTTTTATGTAGTGCCTTCTAAAACGCACACACACACACCGACACCCAAACACAACCCCCCCCACCACACACACACACACACAGGAGGAATGGTCAAAAGGGAGAAAAGGATACTTGGTATTGTTGATGGCTTCTTCAACAGTAGACATAGCTAGGATATAGCATGGATTCTCAACTTCAGCAGATGCTGAAAGGGGCTTAAATTTTTATATTAGTCTTTTATGAAGAAAGATTGACTAATACAGGCCTGATTTCTCTCTCAGATTTGGAGATGAATAAGAAAGACAAAGAAGATTTCCTTTTCTAGCACAAGACACAAATGCAGTCACTAGTTTCTGATAGCAATCTGAGGAATTATGTCTACTTGCTTTATCTTGAAGGCAAGAGACATTATGAGGTGATTAATATAATCCTTAGAATCTATTTAACCATTAATTTTCCTAAAATTCTTCATTCTTAAAATTTTATTTCTGCCACCTTGAGTATTTGCTCCCTGAATACACATATAGAAAGAAGAGCTCAAGGAAAAGAGTCTCCTGAATATGGGCTCTGGGAAGTGAGTAATGGGAGCAAACCCAAACCCCTTCTAAAGGGTAATAAGGAAAATGATCCTAAACAAAACAAAAAGCAAATATGAACAAAATGGCAGCAGGCTCTATTTGTTGGCCACTTTCTCTGCACCAGCCATCAGGTGAGAACTACACACTATGTTCTCATTTACTCTTCAACTCTTGCAAGTGAGAGAGGTTTTATAAATGCATTCTGTCAGTTTAGCTCCAAAATTGCTTTGGTCCCAATTGGTATGCCTGTTACATCCCATGTGCTTCATCTCTTTGCTTTGTCCCCAACTCTACAAAACTGCCTCTTCATTAACTTGTTGGAATTTAAACACCTTGGAAAGCAGGGCCTTATCTTAACTCCTTCTGATCCTTAACTTTAGGTATGGGATTTAAATTTAGGATTGTTCCTCCATAGTAGAAAATTTCTCAACTTTTTATTTCACTCTGCACTGTTCAAACCTGGATTATATTTGGCATTGATAAACAACAATAGGTTAATGAACATCAACCTTTTGGCTCAAAAACAAAGTTTCTTAAGTGCAATTGAAGTGGAATTTTTGAGCACTTAAATGAACTTCAATCAGAACTTACAAGGACCATATAATGTTAAAATGAACTCAAACATTTATAGATTAAGAGCAAAAAATTATTTTTGGAAAGGGTAAAGATGGTTCTTTAGTGACATTTAATCCATATTATAATCTGAATTCTGAGAATGATTAAGACTTTGTGATGGTTAATTTTATATGTTAAATAAAATTAACCATCTGAGCTATGATGCTCACATATTTGGCCAAATATTACTCTGGTAATTACTCTGGTGTTTTGGGGTGAGATTTACTTTTGAATCGGGGACTTTTAATTAAATAGATTGCGTTCTGTAATGGAGCGAGACCTCACCTTGTCAACTGAATGCAACTGAAAGCAACAAAAAATCCACCTCTCCCAGACAAGAGGGAACTGTCCAGTGAACTACCTTTGGATTTCAACTACAACATTGATTCTTCGTGGGAGTGCCTTTGGACTCAAACTAGGACACTTTCCTGTATCTCTAGCTCCTCCCAGCCAACCCTGCCCAATCCTGTGAGCCAATAGCTGACAGGCAAGTGCAGGGAAGAAGCAGAGGCCCTGCAGGGGGTGAGTGTGCTACTGGCTGCCAGCCCCTGGTCAAAGCCCAGGACCGGCTTCTGAGTTTAGAGGCAGGGAGGGATGGTTGGTATTGGTGGAGCCCCAGGAACCTCGCGCTGTGAGGAATTCTGAGCGCTTGGGTCATAATTGACCCTAGCAACGCTGGAGGACGTTCGGGGCAGAGAAGTGGACGGTGATGGACGCGGTGTTTGGAGCTGGTCCGATGGATCACTGAAGTGGCGGCGATGTCGTCCTGGTTTGGAGGCCTGGTCTCAGGCTTGGGCCACTTCTTGGGTCAGGTGGGGAGCAGCTTGGCTTCCCTCACTGGCCATATCTCCAGCTTCACCAGGGAAATACTTCTGGATGACTTAGGAGACCCAGAAGCAGCATTACATCATTGCTGGGAAGAGGAAATGGAAACTACTGATTCCACACTAAGATGTGAGAATGAAAGACTGAAAAAGGATTGTACTGATCTGGAAGAAAAGCATGAAGCATCAGAGCTGCAAATAAACCATCAGTCTGTAAGTTACCAATATCAACTGCAACAGAAAGAGGTAGAGATCAGCCGCCATCTTAAAGCAAGACAGATTGTAGTGCAAAATCAAGTGTTTCAACTACAGGCAGCTGCTCAATGGGTACCTTCAGGAGCTGGTGGCGTACCAACAACAACTGCTCTGGCTCCATTCGGTTCCGGGATCAGTAGTCATTTTTCCGCCTTCCGTGATGATGACATGGATTTTAGTGACATAATTTTATCACGACAAGAAACAAGCAGATTGTCAATTAAAGTTGCAAGATATGAACCTGAAGTTGGTCACTCGAGGCAGATTGCTGAGGCTCAGGGAAAATATCATTCTGACACAAGTGAAATCTGCAAAGTACAAAATGCTATCAAGACTCTTCAACCAAACCAAAGTCCAGACATAGATGATCATCAGCATGAAATGTCAGTTTTGGAGCAGAGTTCTACTGTGGCAGAAAAGGGAAAAATCCTTCCTCAGAGTTCAGCAGTGGAAGAAGTGTTCAGGCTAAAACAAGCCCTGGCTGATGCTGAGAAGGAAATCATGAGACTAAATGGCTTAAACCAGGATAACCGTCTTGCTGAAGACAATCTGAAACTTAAAATGCATGTTGAAGCTTTAGAAAAAGAGAAGTCATCATTGAGTCAAGAAAAAGAGGAACTTCAGATGTCACTGTCAAAATTGAGCTGTGACCATCAAGTCATGAAAAACAGAGCTTCAACAGACATGAATTTGAATGTACGATTACTAGACTTACAAGTTCACTTGAAGGCAAAGGAGGAAGAACTGAATGAGACTATCAATGAAGAGAAAATGCTGATAGCTGAGTTAGAAGAACTGGATCATCCGAATCAGGAAGCTACAAAGCACATGATTTTGATAAAAGATGAGCTATCCAAACAACAAAATGAAGGAGACCTTGTCATCAAGAAGTTGGAACAAGAACTAGATGATGAAAAAAAGAGAGTTCATCAACTTGAGGATGATCAAATGAACATATCCCAAGAGTTGCATGTGCAGAAGGAGAAGTTGACTGGGAATGCACAGAGCCTCAGTGATTTGCATTTAACCAAGCAGAAGCTTGAAGGTAAAGTAGAAGATTTAGTAGATCAGCTAAATCAGTCACAAAAAAATAGTTTAAACATCCAGCAGGAAAACCTTGGGCTTAAGGATCCCATTAGACAAATTGAAGATGAGCTGTCTGGATTTAAGAGTAAGTACCGAAGTTCTCTGAATGAAGACTCTAACAGTCATTGTAAGGATGACATGCTTAAAGAACGGGAAGCAGAAATTGGCAACTTAAGGCAAAATCTTTCTGAAGTAGAACAGCTCAATGAAAATTTAAAGAAAGTTGCTATTGATCTCAAAACAGAAAATGAAATGTTGATTTTAGCACGTGAAGATGTAAGGCGTAAGTTGGAAGAATCTATTGCTGCTAACAATCAAATCTCTCAAGAAAAAGACACTATCATGGAGACTCTAAAAAGAGACAAAGAAGAGATAGAAGCCAAACTTCACCAGGCAGAAAAAAGACTGTTGGAAGAAGCAAATAATCACAGGCAGACTATTCAGGAACTCTCCAATGCACATCATTTGAATACCTCTGCCTTACAGCTGAAACACGAGTGTGTAGTGCAACTCAATCAAGAGAAGGACTTTGAAATAGCAGGACTCAAAAAGAATATTGAGCAAATGACTGCTGATGAAAAAGAAATGGAGGAAATTTTGGCATCTTATATAGAAGACGAGGAGCAATTGAAACAAGTCCTAAATGAGAAAGAAGTTTTTATTGAAAAACTCGAAGAAAAAAATTCAGAACTACAAAAGGATTTAGATAAGTGTTCTCAGGCCTTAAGAGAAAATGAAACTTTAAGGCAAGTCATTGAAAGAAAGGACAGAAATCTTACCTACATGAAAGCAGAAAACAACTATCTGCAATTCGAACTGGAAACACTTAGGGAACAGCAAAATCAAGCTGTACCAGTGGCTGAGCCTAAAGCTCTTGATGCTATCACAGAACTAAAATTGGAGGTATCTCAACTGAATATAGTCAAAAATCATCTGGAAGATGAAATTGAAGACCATCTGAATATAATTGAAAATCAAAACCAGCGTAAAATGCAACTACTTCAGTCTTTACAGGAGCAGAAGGAGGAAATGGATGAATTGAAGTACCAATATGAGCAGATGAATGCTGCGCATAGCCAGTTACTTTTAGACAAAGAGGAGGAGATTAAGAACTTGCAGACAACTATTGAAAAAATAAAAGCCCAGTTGCCTGGAGAAAGAGGAGATGCTCAAACATTGAATTCTGATATTTTTCAAGAGACCAAAGTAAAAATCCTAAGAACAAAAGAGGTTCAACACTTACAGGACCAAGAATTACGCCTAAACCGGGAGCTAGAAAGGCTACGCAGCCAGCTCTTGGAATCAGAAGAGTCTTACGCCCAGGAAATATTGGCTGCGGAAGACAAAGAGATTCAACTGAGACAGAAAGTCACACTCTTGGAGGAGAAGCTAGCTACATCTTCTAAGGCAAGTCATCAAGCCAGTGTGCAGATAGAGTCCCTGCAGGAACAGTTGAGTCTGGTCTCTCAACAGAGGGATGAGAATGCACTGCAGCTTTCGCTCTGCCAGGAACGAGTAAGGCAGTGTGCCCTGTCATCAAGTAACCTAGAGCACTCCCAAGAAGAAGAGAAAGCTATGCATTCTGCTGAACTAGCCAAAGAAAAACAGTTGGTAGCTGAATGGAAGAACAAGGCCGAAAAGCTAGAAGGAGAAGTATCATCATTGCAGGAACGTTTGCATGAAGCAAATGCTATGTTGGATTCTGCTTCCAAACTGAGAGAAGACTTAGATCTCAAGGAAGAAGAGATGGAAGAACTGAAAAAACAAAACGAGCTCCGAAAAGAAATGTTGGACCATGCACAACAGAAATTGTCCACTTTGGTCAACAGCACAGAAGGAAAACTAGACAAGGTCCTCATGAGAAACCTTTTGATCGGTCATTTCAAGGCACCAAAAGGCAAACGTCTTGAAGTATTGCAGTTGATGGGGAGCATTCTGGACATTCCAAAGGACAAAATGGAGCAGTTGTTGCATAAAGATCATGGTGGTGTCAGTAAGAGAAAGCAAAAAAGCGGGTGTATGTAAGTGTATAGGTACTAGGCATTTTATTTTATTTTTTGAGTTCTTGTTGTTGTGATTTTTTGCCATAGTACTTTTTTAAAAATTTGTTTTGTTTTTTGTAGCACTTTTTGTTTATAGAATTTTGTTCCAATGTAGCAGTTAATCATCACCAGTCATCAATTCTGATGTAATTTTGTGAGCAACTGTACAGAGCAGCATTCTTGAACCATTAGTTCCAACCTCTTTTTTTAAAAAAAGAATAATATTTCTTAAATTTAATGGCATTAAGATAAAAATGATACATGTAATTACAGGAAACAAGAACAATCCAACCCATAAGAAGGAGGTCTCAGATTTAGAGTACATGAAAACCAAATATAATGTTGCAAAAAGTTGAGAATATTTATTTTATCCAAGATAACATTGTACAACTACCAAGGGAAAATTCCAACGGGGAGGACCTAAACATGAAGCTTAGTGGATAAATTCTAAGATGCTTTGAATCCCAATTCTATGACCCCTATCCATTTTGCTTATTTCCACTTCTACAGAAAAGTCACTTCACATTAATCCAGTTTTCCAGATGTTAAATATGTCCAGAAGGAAGAGTATTTTTATGAGTCAACCCCAAAGTGGGATCACATGATCCATTGCCAATGCAAAAGTTAATTAGTAAGAATGCATCATTAAATATCTGGACTGTTTATCTACATACTATTGGGGGCTCTACAATAATTCTTATAAACACATTTTATACAACAGTAGATCAAAACAAGTTGGGGAGAGAAAGAAGCTAACAACAGTTTTTGAAAGATGAAAAGCTTAAAATAGTAGTAGTTACAAACTTTTGATAAATTTAGGTAAAAGATGAATCAAAAGTTTCTATCTTAAGTAGGTGAAATCAGAGAAGAGAAAAAGCAGATTGCATAGCACATACTTCTCTGACACCTGTCGTCTCTAAAACCACTCAGAACATTTTTATTAAAATTAATTTAAATTAAATTTAATATATTTTTAAATATAAATTATATTATCATTTAATATAAATTAATCGAATTTAAATTTACTTTATTAATTAGTATTGTTTAAATTTCTTTTATTAATACTATTGTTTGATTTACATTTATTTTATTAACTGATATTGTTGATTAACTTGAATTATAGTATGATTTATATTTAAAAATTCATTAAATTTCATTTAAATTAATACAATTTAACAAAGTAAATTTAAATAATATAATATAGATTGAATTATTTAATATTTACTCTATAATTTAATATACATGTCAACAAAGTTAATTTTAATAAAAATGCTCTTAGTTGTTTTAGAAATTACAGGTGGCAGTGAAGTATTAGCTATATTATCTTCTTTTTTCTCCTCTTTGATTTTACCTAACTTAAGATAGAAACTTTTGGTTTATCTTTTGTTTCACTTTACAAAAATAAAAAAAAGGAAGACAAAACACCCAGTAGCTACCCATATCAGCTTTTCCTTTCTTATTTCTAAATTTCACCTTAACATTTACATTATTTTACCAAAATTAAGATGCCATCAGTTGTTAGGCATGAAGAAAATCACTGAGACAACAACTGGAAGATGCATCCCAAAGTCAGATTGGCTAAGTATTCAAAACATATAAATATCTGAGAACTGATGACCTCTGAGAGTAAAGTTTCCAACCTATGGAAAGTTTCCAAATGCTATGGAAAATGATGACATTTCTTTTTTTTGTGTTTTTAAGTTGAGAACCTTCTAAGTACCAAGGTACGTTCTCAGAAATTGTAGGTAACTCAAGTCTTGAAATTTCTTATTTTTCCTGTACTATAGAAAAAGGGACTCACAATTCCTTGAGCTCTGCTAGCATTTTAGTGACAGGAAAAACTTCAATGATGCATAGTTTTTTGTTTGCATTCAATGTCTACCGATCTTACATACTTTGGGAAGGGTCACAAGCCACAGACCTTATGCCTTCTGCTCTATTTCGAAGCTTCCAGCATCAGTTGCAACAATTCTAGGAAACACTGGGAATACTCTATGGTACAAAATGCACAATTAATTTTTTTTGAAACCATCCCTAAGACATGAGTCATTAGGTGACTTTCTTGTTCTAAGTATATTTACTGAATTATTATTAAATGATAACATGTTAAGCCAAAATGAAAAATGGAAGCACATGCTTCACATCAGAGCAAGGAAGAAGGAAGAAGGTCTGATGTGTGGTAAAATGCATGAACATGCAAATATTATCCAGCCTTCTGAAGTCCAATTTTCTCCCTTTATAATTTATTTTTTGGAGGTTACATTCTTGCATGATATGCCTGGAACAACTTTTGGGGGGATACAATCAGAAATTCAGCACTAAAATCTGCCTTCCTGCAACATAACATGGCTAACTCCCGAGAAGAATATCAAAGTATATATTTTGCTTCGACGTGCCAAATTACTTGGAATCTTCTTCCAATAGACTTCACATGGTTGGGAAAAGCAGAGTTCAGATTTGTCAGGAGAGATTTTTATGTATTCTGCTCACTCCATTGTGTCTAGGTGAGCCTTTGGGTTTCAATGCCTGGAAACACACTTCTTATATTTCAGAATTGAAGAGCTCTTGGAAACAGCGACCTCACTGCATGCTTGAGAAAAACATGTTATATAGGTAGCCAGAAAATTACAAAGATTAATATAGATTCAAGATTCTTAAGACAGGGGTTTAATGGAGAAAACAGCAAGAGAGCCTTAGAAATTTCATACTCCCTGCATTCTTAGGAAAAGCTTCTATGTTGTAAAGAAGATAACACCAAACAGAAAAGTTCCTAAGAAAATATTGTGCTTTCAGTTTCCTTGTCTCATAAATTTTATTAAAGTTTCATTAAAGACCCTGAATTTGCTAGCCTTTTTATTAAATACTTATTTGAGATATTCTATTAATGTCTATCCCTGGATTTGATTTGGTCTCACATTAATGTCGCTCCCTGTGACAAAGGGTACACGGGAGGCAGGCAGGATCAGCCTGTCCTCTCCAAGGCACCAGCTGTGGGAACCACCCTCTGACAGAGGTAGTGAAGCACACTAGCTTCTCCTGGGCTGAGCTAGAGGGTAAGTATCTCAACCTGGCCTGCCACCCAACCTGGCCCACAATCACACTGAGTCGGGAGAGGAGACAACCAAGAAGGTGCAACAGTCTCAACTTTATTTTGTCAGGGACAAGTTTATATAGTGATAGAAGGAGGGAGTAGGAAGAGACAGTAGGAAGAACGAAGAAGGGGCAGGTACGTCACTATCACTAAGGGGCCTAGGAAGATTTCAGATTCAACCATTAGGCAGCACGAAGGTCAAAAGCCCATGCAGAGGCTAAAAGCCTGCGAACACCAATCCAGCCAGGTCATGTATACGGAAATGCTCTGGAAGAACCCATGAGGCCACCTCAGCCACCAACCAATAATGGCCTCGGTCCCAAGAGAGGTAAAAGGTTCCAACAATTAAAATGTGTCTACTTTTTATGAGCACAGATGAAATAGTATTTGAGATGATTTATTGCAAACCTTTAGTGCCACAGTCCGGCTGCAGCAAAATAACCGGGGTGTGAGGAGCAACTTGTGTACATGGATACAGCAGGAGTGGGAGCTGTTTATTGTAGGACAGGAGGGGTATATATACATTCCACACAGCTTATCTTAATCAACATAAACTAGATACAGCAGTCAACCAATAAGGAATCTCCACACTTAAAGGCTCCCTGGCGTTCCTTCACAAACCACTCCCTCTGGCAAAATGCCAGGCGCCATCCTGACTTGTTTACAGACCCTAACACTTTAGTAGTTTATGGACATGGAGTGAGTATCAAATGATATAAAAAAATGGAGTTTTCTTTCATGTCTATCATAAGTCTTTGTTTCCTCAGTTGCTGGGGAGGAACATTAGGATGATTTGCTTAGAGTAAGAAAGACTAGACTGGACAGAAGGGACTGGAGCAGCTTTTCTGGTTAGCTTGTCCATTTGAAAAACTTTTATCTGGGACAGGCAAAATATAACAAAGACCAAAATCCATTGAACTGATCAAACCCTGCAACAGTTAACCAGAGTAGCTTCCTCGTCTCTGGCCCCAATTTTGGAGCAATGCACTGTAGGTGATACTTTGAATGATCCTTGGCACTGAAGAACTGTCATCCAGCAATTTATTTCCTTTTTTCATGTCCTTCTCAGGGATGATAATAAGTGATTTCCAGACATGAGGAGAGGGAGGAGTAAGAGAAGGTACTGGGAAATCTAATAACCCAAATTAGGTTATGTGAAGGTACCAATGTGTAATAACAAAGGCCGTTATTTTGAACAATTGTAATGCACCAAACAATGATGTTACTAAAAGAAACAAAAAGAATAATATGATTTCTATAACTTCAAAATAATCTGATCTTTAGGAAAACTATTTTAAAAATAGTTTGTGCCTATCTATCGGACTTTTTACCTGTTTATCAAGGCTTAGTCTTATGAGGACATGGATTAAAAAAAAAAAAAAATCTTGTAAACTTAGCAGGGTGTGGTGACAGATTCCTTTAATTCCAGGGGTTCCAAGCCAGCCTCAGCAATTTACAGACACTCTGTAACAAAATAAAATAAATACAACTGGGAATGTGGCTCAGTGGTTAAGCATCCCTGGGTTTAATCCCATACCTAAACAAACAAACAAAAATCATATAAACAATCTTTTTTTAAACCTATGCAATTGAGATTGATCACAAAGTCATTCAAATCACCAGTGGCACAAACACATAATGAATTTGAATTTGAGTTTTAGATACCAATGAATCTTATGCAAAATGACTGTCCTGACAAAAAAATGTGTGGACTTTCATCTGTGTATGTGCAGAGATTCATGTATCTTCGGGTCTATAAAGAAATTCAGTAACCTCATGAGGCAGTTTTTCAACAATCTAATTTCACAAGTGCTAATCTCTTGCTGTAATATATGGGCTAAAAATAACATTTCTAACTCCATATTCTACCTGTTATGGTTTCCTAGAGATGCTGAGTCTATGTAATCTTATTTAGTCAGCTGAGTAACTACTTTAAAAAACAATGACAACTCTGAAGGTATTTTAATTAGGGAACTGGTTGGAAATAGTGCTGTATCCTTCCTATCCTGGTAGAGCAAGAGAAAGAGGTTCAATTGTTGCTTCTAAAGACCTAAGTTGGATTCAGGCTTAGGAAGCCCTTTGACTTACTTCTCTAGCAGCCACGCTGAGAGTTTCCAAGTCATTTATGTGTATACAGAACAAAATCAGATCAAGATGAATAAGCAAATGAGGGTATGGAATCCTGGAGTGCCCATCCACCTGAGGATGTGTGTGGGAGCCACAGAGAGTTCCTCTCATTGACAAGCAGAGGGAGTGCTTCATTGAATCCTTGGGTCCATCTGTGTTGACACACACCTTGTGGTCTTCAGGCAAGGACAATGATAGAGTTGACAACTGAAAAACTAGTCAGGTGACTTTAACTAATGGGACTTAAGAACAAACTGATAAGCTTGATGGAACTTTCACAGTAACTAATGAAATGTGGACTTATTCTATCTTATTTTTGGAGCTCTGGGCAACTTGCCAGACAACAATATTTGAACATATATTCACCACTGACATTTTAAGATGTTCTGGAAAATGCCAAAGCAACAGGACTTCAAACCAATATTTCTATCTATTTCACAGTGCCAATCTCAGCTCTTAGCTAGGGCTGGTTACATAAAGACATGAGCTAATGGTCTTTGGCGGTAATGTGTGTGTGTGCATGAGGATTAAGAGTAGTGGTGGTGGAGAGATGTGGAATGTCCATTCAGTAGTTTAATTACTTCAGGATTTTTGAGTGATTATACATACTTTACCTGGCAATTTCCATTAACCAGTAAGAAAGGGATGATATTCTCCTTCCCATTGAAAGGAAATCTGGGTCACTAAGTTAAGAAATACATTTTCTATTTTATGTAAGGCTTAGGGCTAAATGCAGCTTTTATTTTTTTATACAAGAGTAGGCCAGTGCTGAGCACAGGGAGCATATGAAGCTGGAGGTGGCACTTACAGTGAGCAAGGCTGAGCCACACTAAGGAAGGCTAAACCACAGTAGTCTTTGGCCTAGGACCTTAGCTCACCTTGGCTACAAGAATAGTATTGTCACATGGCAACACATTTCTTCTCCTTTCATATTCAGGATTAATGCTTCTAAAGGAATTTGATGGTTTGGGTACAGAATTAATAGCAACTTCATCTTGAATATCCCCCATACAGGCCACTTCATCCTCAGGATTATGGACTCTGGAGCTTTGTTCTCATGGAATTTATTAAGGGGCATATCATATCATGAAAAGAAAGACTGAAAAACAGCTCCAAGAACAATACAGCACTTTAAGCTCCATGTAAAGTACATAATACACTTGAAGCTAAAAGGAAAAGTATTTGTTGAAATAGTTTTGCTAAAATATATACTTCTGCACATAAGAATAGCCAAGAATTGAAGATGATAAAAGTAATAATATAAACGTTGCTTTATTATATACAAAGGGGCCTTAATAAGTTTTAAAAAGTTTCTTACAGGAACACTTTTTATATTTTATCTCATAAAGACATTTAACAAATATATACAGAGAGAGAAGTATAAAAATCTTTTTAGAGCAAATGTTCATATGCAGAAATGTATAACAATTTAAGTGTTCTATCAGAATTCTCCTTGGGATGTTGATTTTTTAGTTTTTGTGAGAGACTGAAAGAATTTTGACAAATAAGGTGATCCCTTAGGCTTTATAAGGAAAAATCATAAATTAATTAGATTTCTTGGTATACAGTTGACAGTTTATTCTCTAAACTTGTGACCTAAGCCAAGTATCTCTAGTGGATAAATATCTCACTGTTTATTTCAAAAATTTTCCCAATCATCCCTGAATAGTGCTTTCTAGGATACTTTAGCACTAAAAATAGTAGTTAAAAAGTATATCCTCTGTATCACACTGAGAATAATTGATGGCTAGATATCTCAGATTTCAAGTCAAGTTTCTTCCAGACACATCTGTGCAACAAATGAAAATGCAAAGCATTTCATTGTATAGTGTTTCATTTGATTGGGGAATAAATTGAAAATTTATTCCTGTTTACTTTTCTGTTCACATTAAATATGTGATATAGAATATGAAAGCAAGTTACAATTTTGTAATGTCTTGAGTATAACCAACTTGTCAAAAGCGAAGATTTATATATTTCTAAAAATAGATAGCTATCACTACTTCAGCTATTTGATACAATATTTTGAATGTTTATCTTAAAAATAAATTTTCCTTCTATGTAAGCATATCTGTTTCCTGAATGAACATACTATGTTCTGTGTATTAATTAGCTTTATGCTTGAGTACAGAGATTGCAAAACTTTTTCTTCATAAAATCGTATTTACTGTTACAAAAGCAGAAAACATTGCTGAGAAAGCTCAATCTAGTGAGTTTTGAAACCCACCAGAACGTAACAATGGTAACATAAAATAATGGAAAATTGCATTGAGGAAAGACAGAGAAAATAGTGTATTGCCTCTTTTAGAACTCAATTCAAGATGGAAAGAAATAAGTGAAGGGATTTTGTTGTTTTGAAAAATTATAGAGTCACAGAAAGTGTTCAAGGAAGTATAGAACAGTAGTATGTACCTTCCACTCGGTTTCCCCAATGGTTTCTTCTTATACAACTGTAGTGCAATATCAAAACTAGGAAGACCAACCAATGTTAGAACAATGTGTTGTAGTTCTACGACACTGTATCATCTGTGTAGTGACCAATACAAACCAGATAGAGAACTATTCCATTACCACTAAAATTTCTCTTTCCACTTTCTATTTTCTGTTGTGTGTATGTCTGTGTGTATGTGTAGAGTTTACATATGGTAATCATAGCATGTAATATATGTATACAGTGGCATTTCAATATATAAATACAATGTATAATAATCATGTCATGGGCATATCTCTCACAGAGGACATGCCAATTCTTTGTGTGGGGAACATTCAAAATTCTCATTATTAGCTGTTCTGAAATATTACTTATTGTGAGCCGTAGTTATCCTACATGTTACACAAAATAAGGAGTCATTCCATCCATCTGCACCCCTGCACCTATTAATCATTCTCTGCCTACACACCCACACACACCTCTCCCAGGCTCTGTTACCACTATTCTTTCTTGTACTTCTTTGAGATCACCTTTAGTTTCCACATGTAAGTGTGAACAGGCAGTATTTGTCTTTCTGTGCCTCACTTGTTTTGCTTAATATAATGTCCTCCAGTTCTCCTCCCTCTTGCTACCTTTTTACAACATCACTGCCAACACCACCCCCATCACTATCCACTAACTTTTTCTCCCTCTCCATAATTTTGTCATCTCAAGAATGTTTTATGAATGGAATCATGCACTATATGACTTTTTGAGATTGGCCTTTTTCCATGCAGCATGATATCCTTGGGATTCACCTGAGTTGCTGCATGGGTGAACATTTCATTCCTTTTTATTGGAATAAACATCCACCAGAGTCAGAGCTGGGCCCTGTGATAAGGGTAGGTTTACTTGTTTAAGAAACTAGTGACCTGTTTTCAGAGTGGCTGTACCATTCTCAGTATTCACCAGCAAGGTATGAGAGATCCAGTTTCTCTGCGTCCTGTATCATCTGTATCTGGTATTACCACTTTGGTTTTCTTTGTTTAACCTGTGAAGTGTGATGATGCCTCAAGATGGTCTCAGATTGCATCTCCCTAATGCTAATGATTTCCAACATCTTTTCAGATCGTTATAGTCATCTTTATATCGTCTTCAAAAAAACTATATGTCTTCTTATTTTAACTATATTCATAGGTACCGAGGCTATTGCCAAGCACCAAGTGATTTCTTCAAGTAGTAAGAGCATTTTTAAATTAAATGTTAGTTTTCCTACAGAGGACCCTTTAGCAAGATACCCTAGGAAGTGTATAGAATAAAATTACAATGCATATATACCATTCTATAGTTAATGATTATGAGTAAAATTTAAGAATCACTTTCAAATTGCCAAAGATACAAATAATATAAATTTCTCAAACAAAGTGAAACAGACAATTACATAACATTTTTCAAATTTTAAAATATTAGGTAAGATTATAGTTGTAGTAGAATACAATGGAAAGGATTATAATTTTTTTTCTGGGTAAATCTGTATAGAATAATATCATGTAATGAATATGGTTATAATAATCAGAAAGTGGCTGGGGATATAGCTCAGCTGGTACAGTGCTTGCCTATCATGCACAAGGCCCTGGGTTCAATGCCCAGCACCAGTAATAATAATAATAATAATAATAATAATAATAATAATAATAATAATAATAATATCATAATAATTATAGTTGGAAAGTAAGAAAAGATGACTAAGCACATGTCTTTATATAGGATTAATTGTTCAAGTGACTTCTCTTTATTCTCCTTTTCACTTTTAGTTCATAACACAAAGAAAACTACTGACTCAAAAATTCAATGTAAGTAAACAGTGTAGGGGAATCAAATGCTCACCTGAAAGCAATCAAAATTGTGTTTTGAAATCTCCTGATAATTCTCCTGAATGACTCACTTAACTTATCTGAAATTATTCATCATTTTATCCAACCAATATTTACTAGCACTCATGTGTCTTTACTAAGCTAGCACTGTGTAAGACTCTTGGAGTCCATGACACATAAAATATATTTGATGCTCTTAAGAGACTTAAAATAGAGTAGACAGAGACAAACTTGTAAAATGCTTAATGTTTCCTTAAAAATTTTTTAAAAAAGAAATGATCTCTGTGGTTCAGAAGGGTTAACTCTCTGAACTATTTTAAATATTTTCTTGATAATTCAAATTCATGACTAGAAAAGAGAAAGCAAGAGAAAGACGGAGAGATAGTAGTTGAAAGCAATGGTCTATACATAAAAGTTACTCAGGACATTTTGTTCATTTGCTCTATCATTTTCTCTAAATAAGGCGATGTGCTTTTGGCTAATGAAAATGGTTGTATCTATTGTGTACTCTATGTATGTATTTGCATGTCTTTGTTACTTAATAACTAACCAGCCCCACACATTGCACATAATGGTTTTATCAGTTACCTTTAGAGTACTTTTTTTTTTTTTCTTTCCCATTTGAGATTTGATAATCAGAAAAATTCTTCTGGAATAAGCTGAAGAGTGTCCCTGCCCCAAATTAATATGTTGGGGTTCTAATCCCCAGTGCCTCTGAAGGTATCTGTATTTGGAGAGAACATTTTAAAGAGAGGATTAAATTAACACGAGATTATTAGGATGACTTCTAATTTGCTAGGATTGGAAATCTTATAAGGTGAAATTTGAATATAGATGTGTATAAGGGAAAGTATATTTAAAGACACCAGGAGAAAATGAACATCAACAAGGCAGTGAGCCTGGCTTCAAAACAGAGCTGCATATCTCATAGAGATAAAAACAACAACAACAACAACAAAAAAAAACCAGTGAGGGAAAGAAAGATCTGAGGAATGAGATGTCCCCTTCTAGGGAATCAACTCCAATGACCTACCCTCCCATTGGGAGTTGGTAACAAATGTATGCCCTACTGCCTACAGTTTTTACCAACTCCCAATAATCCTGTCAAATTATAAACCCATCAGTGGATTGATCCACTGATGACATTTGACCTCATGATCCAATTCACCTTTCTGTGGAGCCACCTGGGCCACCAACTGCAAGTTACCCTTCACCTGTCTTTTGTCCACCTTTCTATTTGGATTACAGATTAACACTCTCAGCTCTGAAATAGAAGCCAAAATTTATGTATCCTTTATACTGTTTAAACAACAACAGATAACATTTATGTCACTATACTAAGCATTTACATAATAGATAAGAGAGCAGATGTCTTTTTTTGGGGGGGGAGAGTGGCTATTAGGGATTGAATCAGGGACTCTGGACCCACATCCCCAGCCCTGTTTGGTATTTTATTTAGAGACAGGATCTCACTGTTTGGTATTTTATTTAGAGACAGGATCATCAGGAGTTCAAAGAAAGCCCCAGCGATTTTGTGAGTCTTTATACAAGTTAGAAAGACCCTGTCTCAAAAGAAAAAGTTAAAAAAGGGTTGCGAATGTGACTCAGTGTTTAATGGCCCTAGGTTCAATCCTATATACCAGAAAAAAAAAAAAAAAAAACATTAAACCTAAGCTACTCTAAATGCCTTTGATGCCTTGTCTTTTCCACTCCAACAGCCTCCACTGGGATCTCAGATCTGCCTCCCCTTATTCTGACGTTCCAATCCACCAGTCTTGTATCAGTTTGTCAATGCAGAAAAAAACTCTTTCCTGATACAGTTCACACATCAGTTTTCTTTGCCTAGAACTGTAAATTTCTTCATAATTTACCTGCTAAGCATACTTAATGCTGCAAGAAACAGATGATATTTCATTTACTCAGACTCTTTTTGGATAATCTATTGCAAAGCAAGCATTTCAGTTCTGCTTTCTTGTAATAATTGTACATTTTGAGTAGAGTATATTTTAAAATATGTACTTATTCATCTAGTTATTCACTTATTTATTCTTTCTTCTAAATTAGTTTTCTAATTGGACAGAACTTATGTCTGTTTGTTCCTCATGAATTCCTTTGCTGAGATAGTACCAAGAACCTTGTCAGTGTTAAAAGTATACTTTTGGAGTGAGGTAATAATATTGGCCCTATAGAGTTGCACATTCTATGTATACTTTAGGAGAGCAAAGGAACACTATGAGGCTTATTTTCCAGATAAATAGAACACATGATTTTAAAGCACTGTACCTATTGTGAGAACTTAGAAAAAGCATAAGAGCTACAAGCTATAAAGTGCCAGGCATTTTATATTCACTATAGTTAATTTTTACAATGACACTGAGCTCTACAGATGAATTAACTCCAGATTAGGGAAGTCAAGAAATCTACCCAAGATCAAGTTATGAATAATAACTTAGTCAAGATTCAAAACTAGACGTTTTATTTCTAAGACCTCCCTTTTCTTTGCACTACTATCCTGTATTGTATGCAACATCTGTTGATCTAAGAAATACTATTAATATTTTTACAAGTTTTACAAGTAATTTGTTTTACGGATATTAAAGTGACATTTCTTGCTTTGAACTTGATTTACAGTAAGACAGACATAAAATATAATTTCTAATTATAATATAATTTCTAATGTACGTGTTAAGCATACTTATGCTTCAAGAAACAGATGATATTTCATTGACTCAGACTCTTCTTGGACTATCTATTGCAAAGCAGGCATTTCAGTTCTGCTTCCTTGCAGTAATTGTACATTTTGAGTAGAGTGTATTTTATAATATGTACTTATTCATCTAGTTATTCACTTATTTATTCTTTCTTCTAAATTAGTTTTCTAATTGGACAGAACTTATGTCTGTTTGTTCCTCACGAATTCCTTTGCTGAGATAGTACCAAGAACCTTGTCGGTGTTAAAAGTATACTTTTGGAGTAAGGTAATAATATTGGCCCTACAGAGTTGCACATTCTATGTATACTTTAGGAGAGCAAAGGAACACTATGAGGCTTATTTTCCAGATAAATAGAACTCATGATTTTAAAGCACTGTACCTATTGTGAGAACTTAGAAAAAGCATAAGAGCTACAAGCTATAAAGTGCCAGGCATTTTATATTCACTATAGTTAATTTTTACAATGACACTGAGCTCTACAGATGAATTAACTTCAGATTAGGAAAGTCAAGAAATCTACCCAAGATCAAGTTATGAATAATAACTTAGTTGAGATTCAAAACTAGATGGTTTGTTTCTAAGACCTCCATATTCTTTGCACTACTATCCTGTATTGTATGCAACATCTGTTGACCTAAGAAATACTATTAATATTTTTACAAGTTTTACAAGTAATTTGTTTTATAAAAATTAAAGTGACATTTCATGCTTTGAACTTGATTTACAGTAAGACAGACATAAAATATAATTACTAATTCACATTATTTTTCCAATTTATACAACTGAAGAAATATTCAAAATATCACCTTATACTAAAGCCTTAGATTCTGTGAACAAAACAAATTTTGTTGAGTTCAAATTATCACTGTAAATAAGCATGACCATAAGAATTGATGGGTGTGTGTTAGTTTCTATTTCTTTGTTAAGGTTGTATGGAAGGGTTCTATTCAATACTTTCCATAGTTCAATTCTTCTATACATTATAATAACAAGTCACTTTGGGGCATTAAATTATTTCACATAGAGTTGACAAAAATATCTAAATGTTTGATTAAACATCTGGATGATTGATTAAATCGGTGACTACTCTACTGGAACATTTGTACACTATAAAATCACACAAAGAGCTGTCATTGTCTTACTGTGCAAGACAGAAATGGGAAAAAATCAACCTTTCCCTTTAAGACCTTTCTTCACCTGCCTAATAATCTAAATGTGTCTCACAGGGCCATAAGCATTGTGTGTGTTACATTCCTGTCTTCCCTAGAGGGGTGTTGTTTGTTTAGTTTCTGTGGCTGTAAATTGAAACAGAAACCAAGAGAATAACTTAGAAAGATTTTCAGAAAAACAATAGACTCATTCCACTCTTATTATAACATTATTTTCATTTAGCCTGTATTAAGCAGTTTGGCAATAGAAGCAAGAAAGAAATGATATAAAAACCTAGCACCCACTAGATTATAAATATTAGGAAAGAAAAATCAAAGAAAATGTAATGCATCAGTATAAAGTATATCTGCCTAAGAAAAAGTTCCATGATAAACCCATGAAATCAATGCAAAACAGGAGATAACCCAACCATATATCAATTACTGACTACCTTAATGTACATCAACAAAAACTCTCAAGGTAAGAATTAACACTTGTCTTGAACTAGTGATTTTTCACAGATTAAATTTAAATGACATTTTTTTTTCAAAATCACCAATTTATACATATATAAAAGGGAAGAGTCTCTGACATAAAGAAAATATTCAGAACTACTAGAAAGGAAAATACTTCATTGTTCCCTTTTCAGCATTCAGTATATGAATGGATTTTATAAATATGTGCTTAATGAGGATCAGGGTCCAAGGGTCCTCTTTTTCAGAGAGAGAAACATGGAAGGAAATGAGACAGAAGACCACAGGAGAAAGTTACAAGAGATAAAGTATGAGGGGAAGTAGGACTTGTTCTGTAGCGTGAAGGGGATATGAAGGAAAAGGCACTATCTTTGTTGAATGCTGACTTGAACCTTTGAGCAGCTCATCCTGACTACCTTGAAATCCCACTTTCACTCCCCATGAACCACAAAGATCATCAATAACCAACTTCCTCAGGTTTCATCCTCAATGTGCCCCTCATGCAGCATCTGACCATGTACACCAACCTTTGCCCCCACCATCTTTCCTTTTGCCTTAATCACAAACAATATCATGATTTTTCTTTATCCATTTCTCCTCTCATGTTCTTTCTTCTTCAAATCCTTCTCCTCTTTTTTTTTTTCTTCCAGTTCTTCTACTAGATATTCCAACCCAAATTTTTATACTAAATAAATAAAATACTGTCTAGGAAAGAACAAACCAATGCTGAAACATAATAAGCAATTGAAAAACTGAAGCTTCCTTTTCCTCCATGTGCCTTCTTTTCTCAGTGAAATCCTCCATCCTCATGACTTTAACAATCGCTTCCACATAGGCAAGACTTAACTTTCTTTATGATATTGGTGATTTATTTTGATCATTTTATACACAGCAGAACTACATTTAATTCTTTGTCCTAGTTATAAAAGTCACTAGATGTGAAAGCATCTAATTTCACAGTTTGTATAACATTTATGGACATTTTAAATTCTTTTTTAAAAAAATATTTATTATTTAGCCTTTATTGGACACAACATCTTTATTTTTTTTTTATGTAGTGCCTTCTAAAACGCACACACACACACCGACACCCAAACACAACCCCCCCCACCACACACACACACACACAGGAGGAATGGTCAAAAGGGAGAAAAGGATACTTGGTATTGTTGATGGCTTCTTCAACAGTAGACACAGCTTGGATATAGCATGGATTCTCAACTTCAGCAGATGCTGAAAGGGGCTTAAATTTTTATATTAGTCTTTTATGAAGAAAGATTGACTAATACAGGCCTGATTTCTCTCTCAGATTTGGAGATGAATAAGAAAGACAAAGAAGATTTCCTTTTCTAGCACAAGACACAAATGCAGTCACTAGTTTCTGATAGCAATCTGAGGAATTATGTCTACTTGCTCTATCTTGAAGGCAAGAGACATTATGAGGTGATTAATATAATCCTTAGAATCTATTTAACCATTAATTTTCCTAAAATTCTTCCTTCTTAAAATTTTATTTCTGCCACCTTGAGTATTTGCTCCCTGAATACACATATAGAAAGAAGAGCTCAAGGAAAAGAGTCTCCTGAATATGGGCTCTGGGAAGTGAGTAATGGGAGCAAACCCAAACCCCTTCTAAAGGGTAATAAGGAAAATGAACCTAAACAAAACAAAAAGCAAATATGAACAAAATGGCAGCAGGCTCTATTTGTTGGCCACTTTCTCTGCACCAGCCATCAGGTGAGAACTACACACTATGTTCTCATTTACTCTTCAACTCTTGCAAGTGAGAGAGGTTTTATAAATGCATTCTGTCAGTTTAGCTCCAAAATTGCTTTGGTCCCAATTGGTATGCCTGTTACATCCCATGTGCTTCATCTCTTTGCTTTGTCCCCAACTCTACAAAACTGCCTCTTCATTAACTTGTTGGAATTTAAACACCTTGGAAAGCAGGGCCTTATCTTAACTCCTTCTGATCCTTAACTTTAGGTATGGGATTTAAATTTAGGATTGTTCCTGCATAGTAGAAAATTTCTCAACTTTTTATTTCACTCTGCACTGTTCAAACCTGGATTATATTTGGCATTGATAAACAACAATAGGTTAAGTGAACATCAACCTTTTGGCTCAAAAACAAAGTTTCTTAAGTGCAATTGAAGTGGAATTTTTGAGCACTTAAATGAACTTCAATCAGAACTTACAAGGACCATATAATGTTAAAATGAACTCAAACATTTATAGATTAAGAGCAAAAAATTATTTTTGGAAAGGGTAAAGATGGTTCTTTAGTGACATTTAATCCATATTATAATCTGAATTCTGAGAATGATTAAGACTTTGTGATGGTTAATTTTATATGTTAAATAAAATTAACCATCTGAGCTATGATGCTCACATATTTGGCCAAATATTACTCTGGTAATTACTCTGGTGTTTTGGGGTGAGATTTACTTTTGAATCGGGGACTTTTAATTAAATAGATTGCGTTCTGTAATGGAGCGAGACCTCACCTTGTCAACTGAATGCAACTGAAAGCAACAAAAAATCCACCTCTCCCAGACAAGAGGGAACTGTCCAGTGAACTACCTTTGGATTTCAACTACAACATTGATTCTTCGTGGGAGTGCCTTTGGACTCAAACTAGGACACTTTCCTGTATCTCTAGCTCCTCCCAGCCAACCCTGCCCAATCCTGTGAGCCAATAGCTGACAGGCAAGTGCAGGGAAGAAGCAGAGGCCCTGCAGGGGGTGAGTGTGCTACTGGCTGCCAGCCCCTGGTCAAAGCCCAGGACCGGCTTCTGAGTTTAGAGGCAGGGAGGGATGGTTGGTATTGGTGGAGCCCCAGGAACCTCGCGCTGTGAGGAATTCTGAGCGCTTGGGTCATAATTGACCCTAGCAACCCTGGAGGACGTTCGGGGCAGAGAAGTGGACGGTGATGGACGCGGTGTTTGGAGCTGGTCCGATGGATCACTGAAGTGGCGGCGATGTCGTCCTGGTTTGGAGGCCTGGTCTCAGGCTTGGGCCACTTCTTGGGTCAGGTGGGGAGCAGCTTGGCTTCCCTCACTGGCCATATCTCCAGCTTCACCAGGGAAATACTTCTGGATGACTTAGGAGACCCAGAAGCAGCATTACATCATTGCTGGGAAGAGGAAATGGAAACTACTGATTCCACACTAAGATGTGAGAATGAAAGACTGAAAAAGGATTGTACTGATCTGGAAGAAAAGCATGAAGCATCAGAGCTGCAAATAAACCATCAGTCTGTAAGTTACCAATATCAACTGCAACAGAAAGAGGTAGAGATCAGCCGCCATCTTAAAGCAAGACAGATTGTACTGCAAAATCAAGTGTTTCAACTACAGGCAGCTGCTCAATGGGTACCTTCAGGAGCTGGTGGCGTACCAACAACAACTGCTCTGGCTCCATTCGGTTCCGGGATCAGTAGTCATTTTTCCGCCTTCCGTGATGATGACATGGATTTTAGTGACATAATTTTATCACGACAAGAAACAAGCAGATTGTCAATTAAAGTTGCAAGATATGAACCTGAAGTTGGTCACTCGAGGCAGATTGCTGAGGCTCAGGGAAAATATCATTCTGACACAAGTGAAATCTGCAAAGTACAAAATGCTATCAAGACTCTTCAACCAAACCAAAGTCCAGACATAGATGATCATCAGCATGAAATGTCAGTTTTGGAGCAGAGTTCTACTGTGGCAGAAAAGGGAAAAATCCTTCCTCCGAGTTCAGCAGTGGAAGAAGTGTTCAGGCTAAAACAAGCCCTGGCTGATGCTGAGAAGGAAATCATGAGACTAAATGGCTTAAACCAGGATAACCGTCTTGCTGAAGACAATCTGAAACTTAAAATGCATGTTGAAGCTTTAGAAAAAGAAAAGTCATCATTGAGTCAAGAAAAAGAGGAACTTCAGATGTCACTGTCAAAATTGAGCTGTGACCATCAAGTCATGAAAAACAGAGCTTCAACAGACATGAATTTGAATGTACGATTACTAGACTTACAAGTTCACTTGAAGGCAAAGGAGGAAGAACTGAATGAGACTATCAATGAAGAGAAAATGCTGATAGCTGAGTTAGAAGAACTGGATCATCCGAATCAGGAAGCTACAAAGCACATGATTTTGATAAAAGATGAGCTATCCAAACAACAAAATGAAGGAGACCTTGTCATCAAGAAGTTGGAACAAGAACTAGATGATGAAAAAAAGAGAGTTCATCAACTTGAGGATGATCAAATGAACATATCCCAAGAGTTGCATGTGCAGAAGGAGAAGTTGACTGGGAATGCACAGAGCCTCAGTGATTTGCATTTAACCAAGCAGAAGCTTGAAGGTAAAGTAGAAGATTTAGTAGATCAGCTAAATCAGTCACCAAAAAATAGTTTAAACATCCAGCAGGAAAACCTTGGGCTTAAGGATCCCATTAGACAAATTGAAGATGAGCTGTCTGGATTGAAGAGTAAGTACCGAAGTTCTCTGAATGAAGACTCTAACAGTCATTGTAAGGATGACATGCTTAAAGAACGGGAAGCAGAAATTGGCAACTTAAGGCAAAATCTTTCTGAAGTAGAACAGCTCAATGAAAATTTAAAGAAAGTTGCTATTGATCTCAAAACAGAAAATGAAATGTTGATTTTAGCACGTGAAGATGTAAGGCGTAAGTTGGAAGAATCTATTGCTGCTAATAATCAAATCTCTCAAGAAAAAGACACTATCATGGAGACTCTAAAAAGAGACAAAGAAGAGATAGAAGCCAAACTTCACCAGGCAGAAAAAAGACTGTTGGAAGAAGCAAATAATCACAGGCAGACTATTCAGGAACTCTCCAATGCACATCATTTGAATACCTCTGCCTTACAGCTGAAACACGAGTGTGTAGTGCAACTCAATCAAGAGAAGGACTTTGAAATAGCAGGACTCAAAAAGAATATTGAGCAAATGACTGCTGATGAAAAAGAAATGGAGGAAATTTTGGCATCTTATATAGAAGACGAGGAGCAATTGAAACAAGTCCTAAATGAGAAAGAAGTTTTTATTGAAAAACTCGAAGAAAAAAATTCAGAACTACAAAAGGATTTAGATAAGTGTTCTCAGGCCTTAAGAGAAAATGAAACTTTAAGGCAAGTCATTGAAAGAAAGGACAGAAATCTTACCTACATGAAAGCAGAAAACAACTATCTGCAATTCGAACTGGAAACACTTAGGGAACAGCAAAATCAAGCTGTACCAGTGGCTGAGCCTAAAGCTCTTGATGCTATCACAGAACTAAAATTGGAGGTATCTCAACTGAATATAGTCAAAAATCATCTGGAAGATGAAATTGAAGACCATCTGAATATAATTGAAAATCAAAACCAGCGTAAAATGCAACTACTTCAGTCTTTACAGGAGCAGAAGGAGGAAATGGATGAATTGAAGTACCAATATGAGCAGATGAATGCTGCGCATAGCCAGTTACTTTTAGACAAAGAGGAGGAGATTAAGAACTTGCAGACAACTATTGAAAAAATAAAAGCCCAGTTGCCTGGAGAAAGAGGAGATGCTCAAACATTGAATTCTGATATTTTTCAAGAGACCAAAGTAAAAATCCTAAGAACAAAAGAGGTTCAACACTTACAGGACCAAGAATTACGCCTAAACCGGGAGCTAGAAAGGCTACGCAGCCAGCTCTTGGAATCAGAAGAGTCTTACGCCCAGGAAATATTGGCTGCGGAAGACAAAGAGATTCAACTGAGACAGAAAGTCACACTCTTGGAGGAGAAGCTAGCTACATCTTCTAAGGCAAGTCATCAAGCCAGTGTGCAGATAGAGTCCCTGCAGGAACAGTTGAGTCTGGTCTCTCAACAGAGGGATGAGAATGCACTGCAGCTTTCGCTCTGCCAGGAACGAGTAAGGCAGTGTGCCCTGTCATCAAGTAACCTAGAGCACTCCCAAGAAGAAGAGAAAGCTATGCATTCTGCTGAACTAGCCAAAGAAAAACAGTTGGTAGCTGAATGGAAGAACAAGGCCGAAAAGCTAGAAGGAGAAGTATCATCATTGCAGGAACGTTTGCATGAAGCAAATGCTATGTTGGATTCTGCTTCCAAACTGAGAGAAGACTTAGATCTCAAGGAAGAAGAGATGGAAGAACTGAAAAAACAAAACGAGCTCCGAAAAGAAATGTTGGACCATGCACAACAGAAATTGTCCACTTTGGTCAACAGCACAGAAGGAAAACTAGACAAGGTCCTCATGAGAAACCTTTTGATCGGTCATTTCAAGGCACCAAAAGGCAAACGTCTTGAAGTATTGCAGTTGATGGGGAGCATTCTGGACATTCCAAAGGACAAAATGGAGCAGTTGTTGCATAAAGATCATGGTGGTGTCAGTAAGAGAAAGCAAAAAAGCGGGTGTATGTAAGTGTATAGGTACTAGGCATTTTATTTTATTTTTTGAGTTCTTGTTGTTGTGATTTTTTGCCATAGTACTTTTTTAAAAATTTGTTTTGTTTTTTGTAGCACTTTTTGTTTATAGAATTTTGTTCCAATGTAGCAGTTAATCATCACCAGTCATCAATTCTGATGTAATTTTGTGAGCAACTGTACAGAGCAGCATTCTTGAACCATTAGTTCCAACCTCTTTTTTTAAAAAAAGAATAATATTTCTTAAATTTAATGGCATTAAGATAAAAATGATACATGTAATTACAGGAAACAAGAACAATCCAACCCATAAGAAGGAGGTCTCAGATTTAGAGTACATGAAAACCAAATATAATGTTGCAAAAAGTTGAGAATATTTATTTTATCCAAGATAACATTGTACAACTACCAAGGGAAAATTCCAACGGGGAGGACCTAAACATGAAGCTTAGTGGATAAATTCTAAGATGCTTTGAATCCCAATTCTATGACCCCTATCCATTTTGCTTATTTCCACTTCTACAGAAAAGTCACTTCACATTAATCCAGTTTTCCAGATGTTAAATATGTCCAGAAGGAAGAGTATTTTTATGAGTCAACCCCAAAGTGGGATCACATGATCCATTGCCAATGCAAAAGTTAATTAGTAAGAATGCATCATTAAATATCTGGACTGTTTATCTACATACTATTGGGGGCTCTACAATAATTCTTATAAACACATTTTATACAACAGTAGATCAAAACAAGTTGGGGAGAGAAAGAAGCTAACAACAGTTTTTGAAAGATGAAAAGCTTAAAATAGTAGTAGTTACAAACTTTTGATAAATTTAGGTAAAAGATGAATCAAAAGTTTCTATCTTAAGTAGGTGAAATCAGAGAAGAGAAAAAGCAGATTGCATAGCACATACTTCTCTGACACCTGTCGTCTCTAAAACCACTCAGAACATTTTTATTAAAATTAATTTAAATTAAATTTAATATATTTTTAAATATAAATTATATTATCATTTAATATAAATTAATCGAATTTAAATTTACTTTATTAATTAGTATTGTTTAAATTTCTTTTATTAATACTATTGTTTGATTTACATTTATTTTATTAACTGATATTGTTGATTAACTTGAATTATAGTATGATTTATATTTAAAAATTCATTAAATTTCATTTAAATTAATACAATTTAACAAAGTAAATTTAAATAATATAATATAGATTGAATTATTTAATATTTACTCTATAATTTAATATACATGTCAACAAAGTTAATTTTAATAAAAATGCTCTTAGTTGTTTTAGAAATTACAGGTGGCAGTGAAGTATTAGCTATATTATCTTCTTTTTTCTCCTCTTTGATTTTACCTAACTTAAGATAGAAACTTTTGGTTTATCTTTTGTTTCACTTTACAAAAATAAAAAAAAGGAAGACAAAACACCCAGTAGCTACCCATATCAGCTTTTCCTTTCTTATTTCTAAATTTCACCTTAACATTTACATTATTTTACCAAAATTAAGATGCCATCAGTTGTTAGGCATGAAGAAAATCACTGAGACAACAACTGGAAGATGCATCCCAAAGTCAGATTGGCTAAGTATTCAAAACATATAAATATCTGAGAACTGATGACCTCTGAGAGTAAAGTTTCCAACCTATGGAAAGTTTCCAAATGCTATGGAAAATGATGACATTTCTTTTTTTTGTGTTTTTAAGTTGAGAACCTTCTAAGTACCAAGGTACGTTCTCAGAAATTGTAGGTAACTCAAGTCTTGAAATTTCTTATTTTTCCTGTACTATAGAAAAAGGGACTCACAATTCCTTGAGCTCTGCTAGCATTTTAGTGACAGGAAAAACTTCAATGATGCATAGTTTTTTGTTTGCATTCAATGTCTACCGATCTTACATACTTTGGGAAGGGTCACAAGCCACAGACCTTATGCCTTCTGCTCTATTTCGAAGCTTCCAGCATCAGTTGCAACAATTCTAGGAAACACTGGGAATACTCTATGGTACAAAATGCACAATTAATTTTTTTTGAAACCATCCCTAAGACATGAGTCATTAGGTGACTTTCTTGTTCTAAGTATATTTACTGAATTATTATTAAATGATAACATGTTAAGCCAAAATGAAAAATGGAAGCACATGCTTCACATCAGAGCAAGGAAGAAGGAAGAAGGTCTGATGTGTGGTAAAATGCATGAACATGCAAATATTATCCAGCCTTCTGAAGTCCAATTTTCTCCCTTTATAATTTATTTTTTGGAGGTTACATTCTTGCATGATATGCCTGGAACAACTTTTGGGGGGATACAATCAGAAATTCAGCACTAAAATCTGCCTTCCTGCAACATAACATGGCTAACTCCCGAGAAGAATATCAAAGTATATATTTTGCTTCGACGTGCCAAATTACTTGGAATCTTCTTCCAATAGACTTCACATGGTTGGGAAAAGCAGAGTTCAGATTTGTCAGGAGAGATTTTTATGTATTCTGCTCACTCCATTGTGTCTAGGTGAGCCTTTGGGTTTCAATGCCTGGAAACACACTTCTTATATTTCAGAATTGAAGAGCTCTTGGAAACAGCGACCTCACTGCATGCTTGAGAAAAACATGTTATATAGGTAGCCAGAAAATTACAAAGATTAATATAGATTCAAGATTTTTAAGACAGGGGTTTAATGGAGAAAACAGCAAGAGAGCCTTAGAAATTTCATACTCCCTGCATTCTTAGGAAAAGCTTCTATGTTGTAAAGAAGATAACACCAAACAGAAAAGTTCCTAAGAAAATATTGTGCTTTCAGTTTCCTTGTCTCATAAATTTTATTAAAGTTTCATTAAAGACCCTGAATTTGCTAGCCTTTTTATTAAATACTTATTTGAGATATTCTATTAATGTCTATCCCTGGATTTGATTTGGTCTCACATTAATGTCGCTCCCTGTGACAAAGGGTACACGGGAGGCAGGCAGGATCAGCCTGTCCTCTCCAAGGCACCAGCTGTGGGAACCACCCTCTGACAGAGGTAGTGAAGCACACTAGCTTCTCCTGGGCTGAGCTAGAGGGTAAGTATCTCAACCTGGCCTGCCACCCAACCTGGCCCACAATCACACTGAGTCGGGAGAGGAGACAACCAAGAAGGTGCAACAGTCTCAACTTTATTTTGTCAGGGACAAGTTTATATAGTGATAGAAGGAGGGAGTAGGAAGAGACAGTAGGAAGAACAAAGAAGGGGCAGATACGTCACTATCACTAAGGGGCCTAGGAAGATTTCAGATTCAACCATTAGGCAGCACGAAGGTCAAAAGCCCATGCAGAGGCTAAAAGCCTGCGAACACCAATCCAGCCAGGTCATGTATACGGAAATGCTCTGGAAGAACCCATGAGGCCACCTCAGCCACCAACCAATAATGGCCTCGGTCCCAAGAGAGGTAAAAGGTTCCAACAATTAAAATGTGTCTACTTTTTATGAGCACAGATGAAATAGTATTTGAGATGATTTATTGCAAACCTTTAGTGCCACAGTCCGGCTGCAGCAAAATAACCGGGGTGTGAGGAGCAACTTGTGTACATTGATACAGCAGGAGTGGGAGCTGTTTATTGTAGGACAGGAGGGGTATATATACATTCCACACAGCTTATCTTAATCAACATAAACTAGATACAGCAGTCAACCAATAAGGAATCTCCACACTTAAAGGCTCCCTGGCGTTCCTTCACAAACCACTCCCTCTGGCAAAATGCCAGGCGCCATCCTGACTTGTTTACAGACCCTAACACTTTAGTAGTTTATGGACATGGAGTGAATATCAAATGATATAAAAAATGGAGTTTCCTTTCATGTCTATCATAAGTCTTTGTTTCCTCAGTTGCTGGGGAGGAACATTAGGATGATTTGCTTAGAGTAAGAAAGACTAGACTGGACAGAAGGGACTGGAGCAGCTTTTCTGGTTAGCTTGTCCATTTGAAAAACTTTTATCTGGGACAGGCAAAATATAACAAAGACCAAAATCCATTGAACTGATCAAACCCTGCAACAGTTAACCAGAGTAGCTTCCTCTTCTCTGCCCCCAATTTTGGAGCAATGCACTGTAGGAGATACTTTGAATGATCCTTGGCACTGAGGAACTGTCATCCAGCAATTTATTTCCTTTTTTCATGTCCTTCTCAGGGATGATAATAAGTGATTTCCAGACATGAGGAGAGGGAGGAGTAAGAGAAGGTACTGGGAAATCTAATAACCCAAATTAGGTTATGTGAAGGTACCAATGTGTAATAACAAAGGCCGTTATTTTGAACAATTGTAATGCACCAAACAATGATGTTACTAAAAGAAACAAAAAGAATAATATGATTTCTATAACTTCAAAATAATCTGATCTTTAGGAAAACTATTTTAAAAATAGTTTGTGCCTATCTATAGGACTTTTTACCTGTTTATCAAGGCTTAGTCTTATGAGGACATGGATTTAAAAAAAAAAAATCTTGTAAACTTAGCAGGGTGTGGTGACAGATTCCTTTAATTCCAGGGGTTCCAAGCCAGCCTCAGCAATTTACAGACACTCTGTAACAAAATAAAATAAATACAACTGGGAATGTGGCTCAGTGTTTAAGCATCCCTGGGTTTAATCCCATACCTAAACAAACAAACAAAAATCATATAAACAATCTTTTTTTAAACCTATGCAATTGAGATTGATCACAAAGTCATTCAAATCACCAGTGGCACAAACACATAATGAATTTGAATTTGAGTTTTAGATACCAATGAATCTTACGCAAAATGACTGTCCTGACAAAAAATGTGTGGACTTTCATCTGTGTATGTGCAGAGATTCATGTATCTTCGGGTCTATAAAGAAATTCAGTAACCTCATGAGGCAGTTTTTCAACAATCTAATTTCACAAGTGCTAATCTCTTGCTGTAATATATGGGCTAAAAATAACATTTCTAACTCCATATTCTACCTGTTATGGTTTCCTAGAGATGCTGAGTCTATGTAATCTTATTTAGTCAGCTTAGTAACTACTTTAAAAAACAATGACAACTCTGAAGGTATTTTAATTAGGGAACTGGTTGGAAATAGTGCTGTATCCTTCCTATCCTGGTAGAGCAAGAGAAAGAGGTTCAATTGTTGCTTCTAAAGACCTAAGTTGGATTCAGGCTTAGGAAGCCCTTTGATTTACTTCTCTAGCAGCCATGCTGAGAGTTTCCAAGTCATTTATGTGTATACAGAACAAAATCAGATCAAGATGAATAAGCAAATGAGGGTATGGAATCCTGGAGTGCCCATCCACCTGAGGATGTGTGTGGGAGCCACAGAGAGTTCCTCTCATTGACAAGCAGAGGGAGTGCTTCATTGAATCCTTGGGTCCATCTGTGTTGACACACACCTTGTGGTCTTCAGGCAAGGACAATGATAGAGTTGACAACTGAAAAATTAGTCAGGTGACTTAAACTAATGGGACTTAAGAACCAACTGATAAGCTTGATGGAACTTTCACAGTAACTAATGAAATGTGGACTTATTCTATCTTATTTTTGGAGCTCTGGGCAACTTGCCAGACAACAATATTTGAACATATATTCACCACTGACATTTTAAGATGTTCTGGAAAATGCCAAAGCAACAGGACTTCAAACCAATATTTCTATCTATTTCACAGTGCCAATCTCAGCTCTTAGCTAGGGCTGGTTACATAAAGACATGAGCTAATGGTCTTTGGCGGTAATGTGTGTGTGTGCATGAGGATTAAGAGTAGTGGTGGTGGACAGATTTGGAATGTCCATTCAGTAGTTTAATTACTTCAGGATTTTTGAGTGATTATACATGCTTTACCTGGCAATTTCCATTAACCAGTAAGAAAGGGATGATATTCTCCTTCCCATTGGAAGGAAATCTGGGTCACTAAGTTAAGAAATACATTTTCTATTTTACGTAAGGCTTAGGGCTAAATGCAGCTTTTATTTTTTTATACAAGAGTAGGCCAGTGCTGAGCACAGGGAGCATATGAAGCTGGAGGTGGCACTTACAGTGAGCAAGGCTGAGCCACACTAAGGAAGGCTAAACCACAGTAGTCTTTGGCCTAGGACCTTAGCTCACCTTGGCTACAAGAATAGTATTGTCACATGGCAACACATTTCTTCTCCTTTCATATTCAGGATTAATGCTTCTAAAGGAATTTGATGGTTTGGGTACAGAAGTAATAGCAACTTCATCTTGAATATCCCCCATACAGGCCACTTCATCCTCAGGATTATGGACTCTGGAGCTTTGTTCTCATGGAATTTATTAAGGGGCATATCATATCATGAAAAGAAAGACTGAAAAACAGTTCCAAGAACAATACAGCACTTTAAGCTCCATGTAAAGTATATAATAACCTTGAAGCTAAAAGGAAAAGTATTTGTTGAAATAGTTTTGCTAAAATATACACTTCTGCACATAAGAATAGCCAAGAATTGAAGATGATAAAAGTAATACTATAAATGTTGCTTTATTATATAGAAAGGGGCCTTAATAAGTTTTAAAAAGTTTCTTACAGGAACACTTTTTATATTTTATCTCATAAAGACATTTAACAAATCTATACAGAGAGAGAAGTATAAAAATCTTTTTAGAGCAAATGTTCATATGCAGAAATGTTTAACAATTTAAGTGTTCTATCAGAATTCTCCTTGGGATGTTGATTTTTTAATTTTGTGAGAGACTGAAAGAATTTTGACAAATAAGGTGATCCCTTAGGCTTTATAAGGAAAAATCATAAATTAATTAGATTTCTTGGTATACAGTTGACAGTTTATTCTCTAAACTTGTGACATAAGCCAAGTATCTCTAGTGGATAAATATCTGTTTATTTCAAAAATTTTCCCAATCATCCCTGAATAGTGCTTTCAAGGATCCTTTAGCACTAAAAATAGTAGTTAAAAAGTATATCCTCTGTATCACACTGAGAATAATTGATGGCTAGATATCCCAGATTTCAAGTCAAGTTTCTTCCAGACACATCTGTGCAACAAATGAAAATGCAAAGCATTTCATTGTATAGTGTTTCATTTGATTGGGGAATAAATTGAAAATTTATTCCTGTTTATTTTTCTGTTCACATTAAATATGTGATATAGAATATGAAAGCAAGTTACAATTTGGTAATGTCTTGAGTATAACCAACTTGTCAAAAGCGAGGATTTATATATTTCTAAAAATAGATAGCTATTACTACTTCAGCTATTTGATACAATATTTTGAATGTTTATCTTAAAAATAAATTTTCCTTCTATGTAAGCATATCTGTTTCCTGAATAAACATACAATGTTCTGTGTATTAATTAGCCTTATGCTTGAGTACAGAGATTGCAAAACTTTTTCTTCATAACATTGTATTTACTGTTACAAAAGCAGAAAACATTGCTGAGAAAGCTCAATCCTAGTGAGTTTTGAAACCCACCAGAAGGTAACAATGGTAACATAAAATAATGGAAAATTGCATTGAGGAAAGAAAGAGAAAATAGTGTATTGCCTCTTTTAGAACTCAATTCAAGATGGGAAGAAATAAGTGAAGGGATTTTGTTGTTTTGAAAAATTATAGAGTCACAGAAAGTGTTCAAGGAAGTATAGAACAGTAGTATGTACCTTCCACTCGGTTTCCCCAATGGTTTCTTCTTATACAACTGTAGTGCAATATCAAAACTAGGAAGACCAACCAATGTTAGAACAATGTGTTGTAGTTCTATGACATTGTATCATCTGTGTAGTGACCAATACAAACCAGATAGAGAACTATTCCATTACCACTAAAATTTCTCTTTCCACTTTCTATTTTCTGTTGTGTGTATGTCTGTGTGTATGTGTAGAGTTTACATATGGTAATCATAGCATGTAATATATGTATACAGTGGCATTTCAATATATAAATACAATGTATAATAATCATGTCATGGGCATATCTCTCACAGAGGACATGCCAATTCTTTGTGTGGGGAACATTCAAAATTCTCATTATTAGCTGTTCTGAAATATTACTTATTGCGAGCCATAGTTATCCTACATGTTACACAAAATAAGGAGTCATTCCATCCATCTGCACCCCTGCACCTATTAATCATTCTCTGCCTACACACCCACACACACCTCTCCCAGGCTCTGTTACCACTATTCTTTCTTGTACTTCTTTGAGATCACCTTTAGTTTCCACATGTAAGTGTGAACAGGCAGTATTTGTCTTTCTGTGCCTCACTTGTTTTGCTTAATATAATGTTCTCCAGTTCTCTTCCCTCTTGCTACCCTTTTACAACATCACTGCCAACACCACCCCCATCACTATCCACTAACTTTTTCTCCCTCTCCATAATTTTGTCATCTCAAGAATGTTTTATGAATGGAATCATGCACTATATGACTTTTTGAGATTGGCCTTTTTCCATGCAGCATGATATCCTTGGGATTCACCTGAGTTGCTGCATGGGTGAACATTTCATTCCTTTTTATTGGAATAAACATCCACCAGAGTCAGAGCTGGGCCCTGTGATAAGGGTAGGTTTACTTGTTTAAGAAACTAGTGACCTGTTTTCAGAGTGGCTGTACCATTCTCAGTATTCACCAGCAAGGTATGAGAGATCCAGTTTCTCTGCGTCCTGTATCATCTGTATCTGGTATTACCACTTTGGTTTTCTTTGTTTAACCTATGAAGTGTGATGATGCCTCAAGATGGTCTCAGATTGCATCTCCCTAATGCTAATGATTTCCAACATCTTTTCAGATCGTTATAGTCATCTTTATATCGTCTTCAAAAAAACTATATGTCTTCTTATTTTAACTATATTCATAGGTACCGAGTGCTATTGCCAAGCACCAAGTGATTTCTTCAAGTAGTAAGAGCATTTTTAAATTAAATGTTAGTTTTCCTACAGAGGACCCTTTAGCAAGATACCCTAGGAAGTGTATAGAATAAAATTACAATGTATTTATACCATTCTATAGTTAATGATTATGAGTAAAATTTAAGAATCACTTTCAAATTGCCAAAGATACAAATAATGTAAATTTCTCAAACAAAGTGAAACAGACAATTACATAACATTTTTCAAATTTTAAAATAATAGGTAAGATTATAGTTGTAGTAGAATACAATGGAAAGGATTATAATTTTTTTTCTGGGTAAATCTGTATAGAATAATATCATGTAATGAATATGGTTATAATAATCAGAAAGTGGCTGGGGATATAGCTCAGCTGGTACAGTGCTTGCCTATCATGCACAAGGCCCTGGGTTCAATGCCCAGCACCAGTAATAATAATAATAATAATAATAATAATAATATCATAATAATCATAGTCGGAAAGTAAGAAAAGATGACTAAGCACATGTCTTTATATAGGATTAATTGTTCAAGTGACTTCTCTTTATTCTCCTTTTCACTTTTAGTTCATAACACAAAGAAAACGACTGACTCAAAAATTCAATGTAAGTAAACAGTGTAGGGGAATCAAATGCTCACCTGAAAGCAATCAAAATTGTGTTTTGAAATCTCCTGATAATTCTCCTGAATGACTCACTTAACTTATCTGAAATTATTCATCATTTTATCCAACCAATATTTACTAGCACTCATGTGTCTTTACTAAGCTAGCACTGTGTAAGACTCTTGGAGTCCATGACACATAAAATATATTTGATGCTCTTAAGAGACTTAAAATAGAGTAGACAGAGACAAAATTGTAAAATGCTTAATGTTTCCTTAAAAATTAAAAAAAAAGAAATGATCTCTGTGGTTCAGAAGGGTTAACTCTCTGAACTATTTTAAATATTTTCTTGATAATTCAAATTCGTGACTAGAAAAGAGAAAGCAAGAGAAAGACGGAGAGATAGTAGTTGAAAGCAATGGTCTATACATAAAAGTTACTCAGGACATTTTGTTCATTTGCTCTATCATTTTCTCTAAATAAGGCGATGTGCTTTTGGCTAATGAAAATGGTTGTATCTATTGTGTACTGTATGCATGTATTTGCATGTCTTTGTTACTTAATAACTAACCAGCCCCACACATTGCACATAATGGTTTTATCAGTTACCTTTAGAGTACTTTTTTTTTTTCATTTCCCATTTGAGATTTGATAATCAGAAAAATTCTTCTGGGATAAGCTGAAGAGTGTCCCTGCCCCAAATTAATATGTTGGGGTTCTAATCCCCAGTGCCTCTGAAGGTATCTGTATTTGGAGAGAACATTTTAAAGAGAGGATTAAATTAACACGAGATTATTAGGATGACTTCTAATTTGCTAGGATTGGAAATCTTATAAGGTGAAATTTGAATATAGATGTGTATAAGGGAAAGAATATTTAAAGACACCAGGAGAAAATGAACATCAACAAGCCAGGGAGCCTGGCTTCAAAACAGAGCTGCTTACCTCATAGAGATAAAAAAAAAAAAAAAAAAAACAGTGAGGGAAAGAAAGATCTGAGCAATGAGATGTCCCCTTCTAGGGAATCAAATCCAATGACCTACCCTCCCATTGGGAGTTGGTAACAAATGTATGCCCTACTGCCTACAGTTTTTACCAACTCCCAATAATCCTGTCAAATTATAAACCCATCAGTGGATTGATCCACTGATGAGGTTTGACCTCATGATCCAATTCACCTTTCTGTGGAGCCACCTGGGCCACCAACTGCAAGTTACCCTTCACCTGTCTTTTGTCCACCTTTCTATTTGGATTACAGATTAACACTCTCAGCTCTGAGATAGAATCCAATATTTATGTATCCTTTATACTGTTTAAACAACAACAGATAACATTTATGTCACTATACTAAGCATTTACATAATAGATAAGAGAGCAGATGCCCGATATAGTTGCACATTCTATGTATACTTTAGAAGAGCAAAGGAACACTATGAGGCTTATTTTCCAGATAAATATAACACATGATTTTAAAGCACTGTACCTATTGTGAGAACTTAGAAAAAGCATAAGAGCTACAAGCTATAAAGTGCCAGGCATTTTATATTTACTATAGTTAATTTTTACAATGACACTGAGCTCTACAGATGAATTAACTCCAGATTAGGGAAGTCAAGAAATCTACCCAAGATCAAGTTATGAATAATAACTTAGTCAAGATTCAAAACTAGACGTTTTATTTCTAAGACCTCCCTTTTCTTTGCACTACTATCCTGTATTGTATGCAACATCTGTTGATCTAAGAAATACTATTAATATTTTTACAAGTTTTACAAGTAATTTGTTTTACGGATATCAAAGTGACACTTCTTGCTTTGAACTTGATTTACAGTAAGACAGACATAAAATATAATTTCTAATTCTAATATAATTTCTAATGTACGTGTTAAGCATACTTATGCTTCAAGAAACAGATTATATTTCATTGACTCAGACTCTTCTTGGACAATCTATTGCAACACAGGCATTTCAGTTCTGCTTTCTTGCAGTAATTGTACATTTTGAGTAGAGTGTATTTTATAATATGTACTTATTCATCTAGTTATTCACTTATTTTTCTTTCTTCTAAATTAGTTTTCTAATTGGACAGAACTTATGTCTGTTTGTTCCTCACGATGTCCTTTGCTAAGATAGTACCAAGAATGTTGTCAGTGTTAAAAGTATACTTTTGGAGTAAGGTAATAATATTGGCCCTATATAGTTGCACATTCTATGTCTACATTACGAGAGCAAAAGAACCAGAGGCTTAAATTCCAGGTAAATATAACACATGATTTTAAAGTGCTGTACCTATTGTGAGAACTTAGAAAAAGCATAAGAGCTACAAGCTATAAAGTGCCAGGCATTTTATATTCACTATAGTTAATTTTTACAATGACACTGAGCTCTACAGATGAATTAACTTCAGATTAGGAAAATCAAGAAATCTACCCAAGATCAAGTTATGAATAATAACTTAGTTAAGATTCAAAACTAGACGGTTTGTTTCTAAGACCTCCCTTTTCTTTGCACTACTATCCTGTATTGTATGCAACATTTGTGGACCTAAGAAATACTATTAATATTTTTACAAGTTTTACAAGTAATTTTTTTACGGAAATTAAGGTGATGGTAATTATTTTTCAAAGTACATGTATGAAAATATGAATTGGAGTGAATAAACTTTGCATAGAACCATAGATATGAAAAATTTATGCTCTATATGTATAATATAAATTCTAATTCATTCTGCTGTTATATATTAATTAAAAATCAATTTTAAAAAGTTCAAATGAGAATTAAACATTATTGGCTGAGCTGCCAAATTTGAATGCTTTAAAAAAAGATATGGACTAGAATATAATACAGTGTAATTTATCTGCAAGTTTTTCAATTTATTAAATGTATTTTATGTACCTAGAAGTTTTCTTTGTAAGAAACATTTGATAAATATCACATTCTCAACAGTGCAATAAAAATTAAAAGTTACAAATTTCTTTTGGTAATCTCAAAATTGGAGAATTATATTTATAAACTATTAAAATAAATAAGTAGTGTGACAAAATGGTTTCCCACTGAAATTTTTTAACTAAATGCTCTGAGGGAGATAACTCAGAAAAAAAGACAATAAGATATAGTTCAAGATAAATTAAAAGTAAAATGGTTATTAATGTTATTAAATCAAAACAAAGTAGGCTTGTTCAACAACATCAAAATTTTGTGCTTTTAAAAAGATCAATATAAAAAATGAATCATGCTTATGCAATTTAACATTATAAATGAGAATATCATAGTAACAGGAGGAGTATCGAAAATATCATCTGACTTCTTGCTGTCTACAATAATTATGTTGTAGAAAAAAAGAAGATAAGGAATAAACCATTTAACCTAAAGATGCCAAGTCTTGTAAGTTTTAAAATAAATTAATAACTTTTAATTTTTTCAGGTTTTTTTCTCTGAGAGCAAATGATTCTAAAATTAAGAAATGGCTTTGGACAAAGATCAAATTCAGATAGTGAAGGAAAACATAGTTTAAAGATTAAGTTTATGTGCACCATTCAACCCAGCTATCTCACTCCTTGCTTTATACCCAAAGGACTTAAAAACAAAATACTACAGGGACACAGCCACATCAATATTTATAGCAGCACAAGTCACAATAGCTCTGGAATCAACCTAGATGCCCTTCAGGAGATTAATGGATAAGGAAACATTGGTTTATTACACACAATAAACATTACTCAACATTGAATATAAAATAATGGCATTTGCCAATAAATGGATGAAGTTGGAAAATATAATGCAAAGTGAAGCAAGCCAATCCCCCAAACCAAAGACCTAATGATTTCTTTGATATGAAACTCATAATGACGATGTGGGGGGAGCATGGGAGAAATGGAGGAACTTTACATAAGGCAAAGGGGAGGAAGGGAAATGGAGGGGAGAAGGTAGTAGGAATGATGGTGGAATGAGTTAGACATCATTACCTGAAGCACATGTATGAAGACACGAATGGTGTGAAAATACTTTGTGTACAATCAATGACTTGAAAAATTGTGCTCTGTATGTGTAATATGAAATGAATTGCATTCTGCTATCATGTATAACAAATTAGAATAAATAAATAATCAAACAGAAAAAAAAGATGAAGTTCATATGAAGACTCCCAAATAACTAAAAAGGACATCTCACAGATCCTTTCAGAGGCAAAAGCCCCTGTAAGGATCTTAAGGTCATGTCTATCCTACCTCTGTGACTACACAGTAGGATATCTGAGAATCTTAGAGGTGATGTTCCTTCTGCAGGCTTACAAAGATTGCAAGAAACAAGGATTTATTTTAAAGAGTTTTCTGGGTGAATTAAATAAAGGATTCTATTACAAACTGACATACAAAACTTTTGAAGTTTTCTAAAAGAACCACACCAGCTTGGACTAAAAGAATCTGGGAGAATACAAAAGTAAAAGAGGACTTTGAGATCCTTTTTCTATGGGTAGGATGCATAATTCAAGACCTCTTCTACCAAAATTTAGGATAAATTTTATGTAAAAGGTAGGGTGACTCAGAGGTAAATCTGAGATTACCTTAATTTTTGAGGAGAAATTTTATAAAGTAGACCAAGTGCAGAATATTTAGGTAACAATGTCAATAAAAAATAAAATCAGCAAATGGCATTTTCAGTGTACTTTGAATATATTTATCTCTTAAACAGTTATTTGATTTCAGTATTAGAAATAAGAAATCAGTTAATACACTTGAATTCAATTACACAATGATCATTCAAACCACACAGTCCCCAAATAGATAATAGTTTTCTACCAGGGTAGGGAATAAAATTCTAGTCTCCTCTGTCAATTTTTAAACGCCTTCTTTTAAGCTATCTGGGGCTTTTTTACTTTTCCCAGCCTACTTCTTCTGTCTTAGTAGTACCAAAACACCTGTTAATCATTCAAAAAATACATACTGATTGAAGAGATGAATTAGCACTGATAGGCTAGGGTGCCACACTTGAGTAACCTAGGATTCTCATCCACAAGAACCAGCATCTCAACAGAGTACTGAATATTTTTAAGGAATTTATCTTTTTCTGAATTATCAGAGCTGTCAACCCTTTTCATAATATTATTTCAATGTTTGGTGATAACCCAGTTTTCTTACCAAAAACATCTCTTAGAAGGACAAAAATTTCTTCTGAATCAACTTTGCAAACTTAAAAAAAAAAAAAAAAAAAGAATGTTCATTTCCCTCCTCACAATATGCTTGACTTTATTTAATGGTAAATATCTTATGTATTTTACATTTTCATACAAATGAAGTCTCGTTTGAAGTATCTATTTTGTCATGTCTAAAAATAAGTAAGTAATATAGTTATTAGAATTTTTTAAAGTAATTCTTTGTGACACACTACAAGTCAGACTATCACCACAGAATCTCAGATTACAATAGTTTGGCCTTCTACTGAACATGCTCTATAGATAAATGAAATATTTTTATTTTAACATATACCATGCTAAAATGATCAAGAAATAGAAACCCCCAATATAGTGACTGGTTTCACTACTTTCCAATATTTTTCTTTTTGAAGCAATCCTGGGAGTGATTGTTTATCTTCACATCAGGTACAATTTAGAAAGTTGAGGAGTGAAAATCTTTCAAAATGACAATTTGTGGTTTTTAAAGCCTTTATAAATATAACATGGAAATAATCTCCTTAGAGTGGATGGTCTCCAGAATACCCTGGTGACATACTCTGCTTTGCTTTTTGAAGAAAATATAAAATAAAGTGTTCAATAAATTGTTTTAAAATGTATTCCTATGTTGCACAGTAACAAACAAATTCATGATTTCACTAATACAGCACAGAGGGCTGTTTTAAATTTCTTCTGTATTAGCTGCTTGGTCTGCTATACTAAAATGCCTAAACTGTGTGGCTTAATAAACAAATTTTCATGTAGTCGGGAGACTGGAAGTTTGAGATAAGGGTGCCAGTACAGTCAAGCACTCTTGAGGACTCCTTCTGGCTTACAGATTATTCTCTCATGTGATGAAGGAAAAGAGCAAGCTCTCTAGTGTCTATTTTTTTTTTTTTTTTGTAAATAAGAATACTAATCTCATAATGATCTCTTCTAAACTATATATCCAAATATATCTCCAATGTATCACACTGAGGCTTAGGGCTTCGGTGTATGAATTTAGAGGGTGATATAATTCAGATGTCTTATTCCACCATCTTCTACAAATCCTCTTCTATTGATGATGTTTTAACTCCATTTGTACTATTTCTTAGATTTTTTTCTAATATGTTATTTTTTCAAAATTTGTTTGAAAATGTTAACTAACTCTTTTGATATACATTTCATGAAGTTATTTGTTTAAAAGTATTTTTTTTCATTTGGCTTCTTTCACTGATTTTGACCTTTGGATATACTTAAAAATTCTAAAATTAGCCAATCATTTATTTACCTTTATACTTTTTTCTAATTTCTATACTTTAAAAGAAATTTAAGGTTTCTAATCATCTAAATTAATGTGGACATAATATATAAGGTTAAGAGTTAAAATTTTTTTTCCAAGCTGCTAGTAAATTTCTTTAGGATATTTGTGAATAATCTTTGTCTAATATAAAATGTTTTCTTTGTCTTCACACACACACACACACACACACACACACACACACACGGAATCTCTTTAATGCTGTTTATTTAATCTTAAGGCAATAATACCCCCCCCAAACACTGAGTCACATTCCCAGCCCTATTTTGTATTTTATTTAGAGAGAGGGTCTTACTGAATTGCTTAGCACTTTACTTTTGCTGAGTCTGGCTTTGAACTCACCATCCTCCTGCCTTAGCCTCCTGAGCTGCTGGGATTACAGGTGTGCGCCACCAAGCTTCCCTAGTCTCTTACATTCTTTTTTGACACACTTCTTATTTTATGTTCTTGGAATGAACAGATTTGAAATGGGAAGTTTGGAATTATAACTACTAGTCTGGGAAGTTCAGTGAATAAAAGCATGACATAGATCTTACACCGACACTTGATCTCCTTGCTCATCAAAGAAAAACAAAATTGTATTGTTCTTAGCAGATCTTTTGGATGACCTCCTGTTTCCTGATATAAAACAGATGTCTTCCCATCTTCTCTGAAATTGGCTTCACCTTAAAATTCTCCTTCCCTGACATTTTCCCCAGTCTCCTCTTTACTAGCTCATTCCATATATGATGCTTGGGCCCTAATATTAGTTATTTTATATTTCCTAAGAAGGTAAATATCCTTAACAAGCCATTTCCTTCTTAATTACCTGATGATCAATTCAAAGAGGCATGCATTTCTTTTTGGCCATATCCTATCACTTCCCTAAATTCCAATGTCATACATTTCATTTCCTATAAATAATTCCAGTTGGCTATGCCATAGACACATGAAACTACACTGTACAAAGATATCTCTTGAGCTCCTCCAATACCCTCATTCTCACAGTCTGTTCTTCCTCCTGTGTTCTGTGTTTCCCTTGATATTCCAACAAGAAGCCCAAGAGTCCTTCCTATCTCATTGTCATCTCATCTCATTGGCAACATCTTAATGTTCATTTCTACTGACTTGGTTCAAATCCTCATTTTTTTTCTTACTGAATTTCTTTATCAGATTCCTTGTTGATCTCCTTCCTTCAGTTGCTCCTTCCTGAAATCTTTACACTGTAGAGTACCATCAGGATATATCATTTTGGTACCTTCCCTTACACTTCCCAATTCCTCATATAATTTTCCATGTACAAAGGCCCCCTGATTTACAATGAAATCGCTTCCTGAGAAATCCATCATAAGTTTAAAATCTTCTCATCATAAGACAAAGTATTTAATACAATGCATCTACCAACAGTCAAGCTTAGCAACACAATACACTACAGAGTATTGGTTGTTTGCCCTTGTGATGATACAAGTAGCTGGGAGCTGTATCTTAATGCCCATGCCCAACAATGAGAGAGTTTCAGGTTGCATATAGCTGCATAAATTGCAAAAACTGCAAGTTTAATTATGTATAATGACTCAAAAAGTAAGTAACCTACTGAATGCACATTCCACATCTCTCCACCACCACTACTCTTGATCCTCATGCGCACACACACACACACACACACAAACACACACATTACCACCAAAGACCATTAGCTCTTGTCTTTATATATTAAAAAAAAAAATTTGAGAGAGAGAGAAAGAGTAAGGGCCAGAAACAAGATATACCATTCCAGGGCATATCCTCAGTGACCTACATCTTCCAACTAGGTCCTACCTCCTACAGTTTCTACCACCTCCCAATAATGCCATCAAATGTGAATCTTGCATTAGATTAATTCACTGATGAGGTCAAAACCATTATGATCCAGTCACTTTCCCAAATCTCTACCCCAAATATTGCTGCAGTGGGGGAATAAGCCCTTAACATGTGAGCCTTGGGGGACATTCCAGATCCAAATCATACCACCATGTAATTAATAATGAATTCATATCTCCTTTACAACTCCTTCACCAAAATGGTTGTCTTTGCTACTTTACAGGGCTTCCTTGGACAGTCTTCCAGAACCAGGGGGAATAAATAAAAAGAGAATAGATGGATCCTGAGACTCTTCTTATATTAGCCCCAGAATTGTATAGAAAGAACATCTTTGGAGAATGTATTATTAACTCAGCTGGGGAAAGGTGTGGAGACATTTCTAAAACCCACCCAGTGTTCCTTCCACCTGGAACCCATATCATTATTTTGCCTGAGAGACCAGCCTGTTTCCTGTTTTATTCCTAATCTATTGCCCTGCCAGGGTCTATACAGGCCTATCTGTCACCCTAATAAGCTGGATAATGTCTGCATCCTGGGATAGATTTTTGCTTTCTCAAAGACACTCTATTCCAAGAATTATAATGCTTTTTTATTAGTTTTTGAACAGTAAATGTATGTACTATTCATAGAGCATGCCAAAATAGTTTAAAAATGACACTATGGAAAATCATTAGCCAAGCACTTTGCAACTTTTTAAGACAGAATTTAAATGCAGTTTCAGGCACTCTCATAAAAACAATCTTTTTCTTTTTCTGACTGTGACTGATTTTGACTCTGCTAGGAAAATCTCAAGGTGGAAATTTCCTGAGCTGACAGCAGGTCACACTAAATTAGAGCCATCACTCTTGGGGGGAGGCAGGAGTTAAAGAATATAACTGAATTTATTTCTCCTTAGCTATACATCCATGAAAGCATTGACCAGTAACTTTCTAATTTCCCAGTTTTAAAAATAGTGGATTAGATCTTCCATTCAGCTTCTCCTGTCAGGATGGGAACAAATAGATAACTCACAGTGAAGGTTTCTCACAGTACAGTGCAGAAAACTTTTTTTTTTCCCAAGACAAGATCTTTTCCTTTTATTTCTTTTCCAAGTTTATATTATTTTTCCATGGCACGTGATTGGAATATAAAAACCAGATACACTATACTCTGTAAATGGATCTCTAACATGGAAACCTGATTGAGGGGCACACAGACTTTCACCAGAAGTAGTGATTCATGCGGACTGAATCACAGCCCATGCATTCCCACCCTTCATCTCTCAAATGTTCTTTAGGAAAAATAGACTATTCCTCTGCCTCTAGATAGCTTTTATTTCCTAGTCACATTAATGGACACCCTAAACACTAAAATTTTAGTATGGGTAGATAACTATGAATTTAATCCAGTGTTTGAGAGATTTCCAGGAACTGAAGGCAAAGGGAACACTGGTTTCTATTAATGACTTTCATCCTCCCTCAACTTTTAAAAAGAGAGGTTTTTTCCTGTGCATCTATCCTGACATCACTCTAAACTTTGTTTTTTCTTATCTCTTCTTTTGGCATGTATTTTGTTCCCCAAATCCAAGGTAACTCCATAATCAGCTATAGTGACTAGAACAAACTATACGGAAGTTTAATGCATTGTAGCCCAAAGTATTTGCTTTTCCTTCCTTGTGTCTGTGGTTTGTCTGGGGTGACTGCTGCAAGCTGAAGTTGGGCTGTGCTTGGTCCCAGCCTTATATCGTTTCAAGTGGACTCTGTATGAATACACATACTCCTAAATCCAGAAGCTACACAAAGCACATTCTCAAGGTGGCTTAGAGGAATTCATGAAAGCAAGCACAAATCTATGATTCCTCTTAAGACCTACAGGCCTGTTTAGTTCTCTTTTCAATTTGAATCAACAACAGAATATGACTATGAATAGATAATTATTTTTACTGAAACATTTATTAATAAAAAGCTGTTTCCTCAAATAAAGGAAACAATTATCCTAATTTGTTCTTGATAAGTCAGTGTGAAGTACTACATTAAGGTTATGTCCTCAACTTTTAACAATTTAAGAAAACTATTAAAAATTTGAACTATACACAGAAAAAAGACATTCAAAAAGATGACTTAATTGGAAACTTGTTTATATGAAGAAAAATTGAAAAAAAAATAAAAGGTTTCTATCTTAAATAATAGAGATAATGATTATTTGATGTTTCTTAGTAAGTTTTTAAAAGATAACTGCAGTCCGGTTATTATCTTTGCTATTATTGAGGCCAAAAGTTGGAACAAAACCAGAATCAACTGTCTTTTGTATAGGTATAACTATTATTACTGATGGTTTAACAAGGGAATAGATACCTATATACTTGATATCTCTTTTCCAGGAAATACTCAGGAAAAGTTGGATGGTTTTCAAGCTTATTTGCAAATTAAAATATTAGGATATAATTCTATGCTCTAACGTGTCTAAAGAAAGATGCATATGTTTTTACCCTTTCATTTACTTATTCATTTTCTTTTTAGTTTAGCAAGCGTTTTTTATTATAGCAAAAATGGAGAAAAACAAAACCTTCATGAACCTTACATTCTAGTGAAGAAAAAAGATGATAAATTTGTCAACAATTTCAGGTTGTGATAAGTTCTATTAAGAAAATAAGTGTTGGACTGGGAATATAACTCAGCAGTAGAGTGCTAACCTAGTATGCTTGAGGTACTGGGTTCAATCCCCAGCACCACCACACACACAGAAAAATTTAAAATTATTTGTTTCAAGAATGTTAAAAGTATAAGTTTTGTTTTTGCCTTTCTATCTCCAACTTCATCAATTTCCATTATCCTTAATTGCCATGGTCAAAACCAAATATTGAAGTCATGATATGGTAAAGCAGAGAAAGATATATAACTATGTACTAGACAAATCTGGTTTCCTTCTTGACTTGACCATTTACTAGGTATGTGATCTTAAATAACTTAGCCAGTTTAACCCTCACTTTTTGCTATAGTTTGGATGATGAAGGTCCCCAAGGGGTCAAAGCTTGGTTTCCAGAGCGATAGTGTTGGGAGGGGATATGGATCTTCAAGAAGTAATGTTTCATGGGAGCCATTTGAGTCACTGTTCTGACCTCAACCTGTCATCTTTCCTTCTGCTTCTCACCTTGAGATATTAACACTTACTTCAGCATATGCTTACATCATTATGTGCCATTTTCTCCAGAAATTAAAAATTTTCACATTAGGAACTGATCAATTTTGGATATGAACCTCCAGAACCATGAGCCATAATAAATCCTGTATGCTGTTTCAGGTATTTTGTTATAGTAAAAAGAAGTTGACTAATGAATTTTCTGTATAAAATGTGGGGAAACTGATACCAGTCATACAAGGATAAAATGAGATGACATGTGAGATAGCTACCTTTGTTGATAGCTATTTTACTGTAGTTCTCCCCACCCCATGTCCCTCCATCTTTCCCTTCTCTTGCCTCTTTCTGTCAACAGAAGGCTGACCCCCAGGGAGCACATCTCCTGCTTTCCCTTATTGGTTAACATTCACTTCAGCTTAGTTGAGGAATCACTCACAAAAGATTGGGATATGTGAGGAGAGAGGTCAGGGTATTTGTTCCCTGTTGAGTACATGCCTTGGCAGGTGTATTAGTAATAGCTCCAACCTTTCAAAACCAAGCCTTCCACAAGGCAGCCTCCTCTTTATAATTATAGTTCTCATTGGGCTCTTCTGGATCAAAAGGTCACTCTTTGGTAAGTGGTATGCATTCCTACTGACCTTTGTCTATGGATGACTTACTATCCTGACACCCTATACACATATTCATAAGTAATCCATTATTAAAGCTTCTTCATTTAAACCATCTGAGTAAAATTCTGTTTCCCATAGGGATTCTGACTGATAAAGGACTTAATACCAAAAATAACCACACAAAGTAGATCCTCAATTTGGTATTCTGAGACTGTGTTTGTTAAATTATTTGATAAATGCATGCTCTTCTTCAAAGAAAATGCTATGCCATGATGTAAGAATTACTCAGATATTACCAGTGTCCACATGGCACAGAAGGCCAGATATCATACATTTTGCATTTGGTTTCTATGGCAATATAAGAATTTAAAAGACTGTAGGAGTAGTGTTGGGATTATGGCTCAGGGGTAGAATGCTTGCCTAGTATGTGTGAGGTACTGGTTTTAATTCTCAGCACCACATATAAATAAATAAAATAAATATCCATTGACTTTTAAACAATATACAAAAAATTTGACTTTAAAAAAAAAGACTGTAGGCGTGACTGTTTATGACTATTCTGGAGAACTTTACCTAAAAAAGAGGAAGTAAAAAACAAAAAGGATAAGTGGAAGAACTTACTTTAAAAACCAAAGCTTTAGTAGAAAACTATAAAACTCCTATAATGACCTCAAAAGAATCCATTTATATTAATAACTACAGGACAGACATGACTGAGAATTTGCCAAAAATATAATTGTGCCAGTGGTAGAATTGCTACATTTGGTAAACACACAACACTAACAAGGCCCTTTTAATAAAGTCAGAGCATTGGTTGAGAGGTTGCACTGTGAGACTTGTGATGAAGATATCTGGGTTGGTTTGAAAATGTGAACTTTAATTTCCCACATCAACCCAAGATCATTTTGCATGAAGAAGTAGCCTCTCTTCCCTGTATAAGAAAAATAATCTTAGAGGCTGGAGTTGTGGTTCAGTGGTAGAGCCACAACTCTTGCCTGGTGTGAGGCCCTGGGTTCCATCCTCAGCACCTCATTATAAATACATAAATAAAATAAAATAAAATAAAAGATCCATTTACAACTAAAAAAAATTAAAATAAAAAAATAACCTTTATATACATAAAGATGCTTCAATGACCTCATTTGGTATTCTGACTCACAAAGAAATACCAGATCTTCTGAAGACCCATCTCCATCAGCTCTCAAGAAAGCTAGATCCCAGCATCCATCAGTTGGAAAATTACTAAGCCTATTTCCAGAGGAAACAAAGTATGCCTATTAGGATTGAAAAAATCTTTCAAAATTGCATCATCAGGAACCTGATGAATTGTGTAGGAATGTTTTCTAAAAGAGTTAAACTGGAATAGATAAAACATATTGAAGAACTGAGCCAAATTTTCCATGGAGATATACTTACCCAGTATTCTGAATTTAGTGTACCATCCAAAACAGTTTTAAGCATCTCTAGTGTTTTCCTTTGTTGGTTACTCAATCCTGGATTCAAAGAAAACCAATATTTCATGATGTGAAGATGCTAAAACTTCCTTGTTCTTATGTGAAAGAAGGTATCCAGTAGCTTAGAGAATTGAGAACCTCCAGGTAGATTTATTATAGACAACATGTCCATCAGGAATTGCCAGAAAACAGACAATCTCTCAGGGTAATATAGGAGACACTATCCTAGAAAAGCTCTATCTATGTTAGCTTTCTTCAGTGAATTGAAAATAAAAGTGGGATGCTAACTTTTTATTAGGATCTCTCACTTTAATGGGAATAATTTTGGAGTGGGAAAGGCCATGTGGTAATGCTTAACCTTCAAAGCAAAGGTGGTTGCAATTACCATAATTAGCCATAGAGGTGGATGGCAGTCAATGTTTTGACCTGCAGACATCTGGTTGTTTAATGACAATTCTACAGAATAAGAGTAGATGGGCAGCTGACAACTATTACTTGGTCTGTGTAATTGGAAAAAAATATATGTCAGGTTAACAGAAATATAACTGGAATCACCAAAGGGAGAGTTCACAATTTGTAGCCTCCCACTCAAGTTTGCAGACCTAGGAATTTCCTGAAGAAGGACTATGCAAGTCAGCCCCTAGTAATAAGTTTATATGGATCTTACAGAATTATTATGAATTACCCAAAACTTTCAATAATTGTAGCAACTATTCCAAATATATTGGAATATATCGACTGGTGAAAATTATCATAGCCTCAGTTTCCTAGCATAGAAACTATTAACATGACAAAATGTTTTTTTCTCAGTCTCTGGAGATGCTATATGAAGCCACTGAATTTGGGGACAAGAAACCATCTCCATTTGAGAAGCAGATTTCTGGAGCATTGTTTTCACTATGGAAAGTTGTTAATGCACGGAGAAAAGATTTGTTTCCTTTTTCATTGCAAAATTTTTTGCCAAGACCCCTGAAAAAAAAAGATTAACAAGAGAAAAACTTAAATATTTATTTAATATAGTTTTATTTTTCATGAGCCCCTTCAGAAATTAAGACCCAAAGATAAAGGAATAGTGATTTTTATGGACAATTGTACAGAAATACGATTGAAAGCAAAAATGGTATGATCTAATGGTAAGACAACTTGGGGGAAACCTTACGAAGGCCTGCACTTTTGTTGAGATTTTTTTCTATGACCTTCCTCTCTTTTAGGCATAGGAAAGACCACTCTAGATTGAGGTTCTTATGATCTATTTTAGAGGAAGAGCAGAGAATTCTTTTATAAACTGCTTCAGAAGGAAAGGTGGAAGGAAGTCAGACTGGCTTGCCTGGTTCTGCTGTTTTCTCAAATGCCAAAAGCTGTATTTTGGGGTAGTGTGTCCTAAACTCCATCACTAAAATCTATTTATAGACATCTAGCTGGAAATCATACTTATCATTTTCTCTTTTAGGTAGGTCTATCCTACAGACAAACTTGTATAGCTATGCAGAAACCCATCTTCCACCCTGCAGATAAGGGTAATACACAAGAGGTTACAAATGCTATGTGAGTCCCTACATAGCCACTGGAATACAGCTGGCCTATCAGTGCAGACTGGTCAAGGTTTCATGAAAGAAGAGATAGAAATAGAGATAGAGATGGGGGGGCAGGGAGTAGGGGAGGGGGGGCAGAGGGAAGGAGAGAAAAAAAAGGAGAGGGGTTGAAGAAGGGAGGGGAGGGAGAAGGGTTGAAGGAGGGAGGGGGAGGGGCTGAGACAGAGAGCTTACAAACTATTTAAGCTTTTGTATTTGGGGGTCGCCTTTTCCAGCTAAACATTACCTTAACTACTATACTTTGAAAACTGAATGTTGCTGTTGCCCCATCCCCCCTTCCCCTTACTGTTCCTAAATTAATTCTTTATAGCTCCTTCAACTTAACTATTAATCAAATAGATACAAACTAAAGCTTCTGCACATCAAAGGAAACAATTAAGAGCATGAAGAGAGAGCCTGCTGAATGGGAAATCTCTGCCAGCTGCTCCTCTAATAGGGGATTAATAATCTGAATATATGAAGAACTCAAAAAAAAAAAAACCACCAAAAAACAATCAATTAACAAATGGGCAAAAGAACTAAACAGGTACTTTACAAAATAAGAAATACAAATGGCTAACAAATATATGAAAAAGATGTTCAACATCTCTAGAAATCAGAAAAATACAAATCAAAACTTCATTGAGATTTCATCTCACTCCAGTCAGAATGTCATCATAAATACAAATAATAATAAATGCTGGTGAAAATGTGGGGAAAAGGTACACTTATGCACTGTTGGTGGGACTTCAAATAACTACAACTACTCCGGAAAGAAGTATGGAGATTTTCAAAGAACTAGCAATGGAACCACCACAAGACCCAGCTATCTTACTCCTTAATATTTCTAAAGAACTGAAATCAGTATACTCTAGTGTTTCAAGCCAAACTTCAATGTTTGCAACAGTGCAGTTCACATTAGTCAAGTTATGAAACCGGCCCAGGTGCCTGTCTACAGATGAATGGATGAAGAAAATGTGGCATCTATATACAATGAAGTCCTATTTAGCCATAAAAAAGAATGAAATTGTAGCATTCTCTGATAAATAGATAAAACTGGAGAACAACACACTAAGTGAAATAAACCAGACTCAAAAAGTCAAGGGTTGAATGTTTTCTCTCATATGGGGAAGTTAAAATAAGGGGAAAAAAGTGGATATGAAGAATACAATAAAAATAGAAGGGAGATCAGTGGAGTAGAGGAAGGGGATAGTGGGACAAAGAAAAGAGAGGGGTAAGCACTGGGGACTTAAATGAAGCAAATTGTATTCCATGCATGTATAATTATAAAAATGAACCACAATAGTATGTATAACTATAATGTACTTATAAAAATATATAAAGAATGTGATGTTTTCATGTATCACTTTATAAAAAACTAATAATATTCACTGAAAGTGCAAATGTGGAAAGTAGCACTTACTAATTGATGGTGGGTTGACAAACTGATACAAGTTCTTTGGAGGAAAATTTGACATAATTAATAAAAAGTATGAAAGCATAGACTCTTTGATCTAACAATAATATCTCTAGGAAGCCATACTATTTATACAGAAAGTTCTGTTTATAAAAACATTCATTGTAGCATTATTTTCAGTAGCAAAAAAACTTAAAGCTATTAATAGGAAGAGCATAGATTAGTGTTTGCCTGTATTTTGAAATTCTATACCACAATTAAAATGAGATTGGTCCACATAGAAGAATTGAATAAGTAATATAAAAATGTCCATAATATCACATGAAACAAATAAGTATTGGTATGTGAGGACCCAACATGGCGGCCGGCGAGGAGGCAGCACTTTCAATGCCTCCGCAGTAACGGGATCAGAGAAACCCATTCATACACCTACGTGTGACCTGCTGAGAAACTTCTAGCAACATTCCGCTGAAAGGAGACCTGCCGGGAATTACATCAAATAAATTACTAGGAGTAAACAGTAACTCAGCAGTCAAACAGAACAAGAAGCAACATGAGCAGCATGAAAAAGCAAGGAAGAAAAGGAGTACAAACAATGCAGGACAGCCTAAATATTCAGGAGGATATAGAGTCATCAGAAAAAATGGTCATATAAAGAACTCAAGGAATACCTTAGACAGATGGAATGGAACCTTAACGAGGATACGAGACAGCAAATTCAAGCAGCGAAAGAACACATTGAGAATGAATTACATAAACAGATAAAAGAAGAAGTTAAGCATCTTTATCAGAAGACAGAGATTATAAAAAAGAATCAAACAATAATCTTAGAAATGAAGGAAATTATAAACCAAATTAAAAACTCAAATGAGAGTATCACTAATAGAGTGAAGCAAGTAGAAGCCAGAACATCAGATAATGAAGACAAAATATATCATCTTGAAAAGAGTCTAGCCAACTCAGATAGGCTGGTTAAAAATCACGAGAGAAACATCCAAGAGATATGGGATAACATAAAAAAACCAAATTTAAGAGTCATTGGGATAGAGGAAGGAATAGAAATTCAAACCAAGGGAATGAGTAACCTGCTACATGAAATAATTACAGAAAACTTTCCAGAAATAAAAAAGGAAACAGATATACAAATTGTAGATGCATACAGGACACCGACCATACAAAATCACAGTAGACCAACGCCAAGACACATTGTTATGAAGATATCCAATATACAGAACAAAGAGAAAATATTAAAAGCTACAAGAGAAAGGAGGCAGATTACATTCAGGGGTAAACCAATAAGGTTAAGAACGGATTTTTCATCACAGACGCTGAAAGCAAGAAGATCCGGGAACAACGTATTTCAAACACTGAAAGACAATGGTTGCCGACCAAGAATTCTGTATCCAGCAAAATTAAGCTTCAGGTATGACAACGAAAGAAAAATCTTTCATGATAAACAAAGCTAAAAGAATTTGCAGCCAGAAAACCAGCATTGCAAAGCATCTTGAGCAAAACACTACACGAGAAAGAAATGAAAAACAATAACCAAAGCCAACAGTGGGAAGTACCTCAGTAAAGACAGACGGAGAGGGGAAAGCTAATCATGGAGAAACAAACTAAATTAAAAAAAAAAGAGAGAGAGAGATAAATAATCAAACATGGCTGGAAGTACAAACCATATATCAATAGAAGAAACTCTAAACATTAATGGTTTAAACTCTCCAATAAAGCGACGTAGGCTGGTAACATGGATTAAAAAAACAAATCCAACAATATGCTGCCTCCAGGAAACACATCTGACTGGAAAAGACATACACAGGCTGAAGGTGAAAGGCTGGGAAAAAATATACCACGCACACGGTCCTCGCAAGCAAGCAGGGGTGGCCATCCTCATATAGAATAAAATCGACTTCAAGACTAAGTTAACCCAAAGGGATAAGGAAGGACATTATATACTGTTAAAAGGAACCATTCACCAACAAGATATAACAATTATCAATATTTATGCACCAAATAATGGTGCTGCGACGTTCATAAAACAAATTCTCCTCAAGTTCAAGAATCAAATAGACCACAACACAATAATTATGGGTGACTTCAACACACCTCTCTCACCATTGGACAGATCCTCCAAACAAAAGTTGAATAAAGAAACTATAGAACTCAATATCACAATCAATAACCTAAACTTAACTGACATATATAGAATATATCAACCATCATCAAGTGGATATACTTTTTTCTCAGCAGCACATGGATCCTTCTCAAAAAGAGACCATATATTATGCCATAGGGCAACCCTCAGTAAATATAAAGGGGTGGAGATAATACCATGCATTTTATCTGATCATAATGGAATGAAACTGGAAATCAATGATAAAAGAAGGAAGGGAAAATCCTATATCACATGGAAAATGAACAATATGTTACTGAATGATCAAGGGGTTACAGAAGACATAAAGGAGGAAATCAAAAAAATCTTAGAGATAAATGAAAATACAGACACAACTTATCGGAATCTATGGGACACAATGAAAGCAGTTTTAAGAGGGAAATTCATCGCCTGGAGGTCATTAGGCAAATCCACTCACCAATACACATATATTTAAATATAAATTTGATGAAAAAATATTAGTGTTCATGAAAAACTGAAATTCAATGTAACTATTATACTAATAATTCTTGTTTAAAAAAAAAACCCTACAGATGAAGGTGTATTTTAAGTTAACATTTAATCAAAATTGTGTTTTCTGAAAAATATTAAAGTACATATTAAAATACATGTCTTCTTTTATATCAGATATTCTTAAAAGGGGTATGCATTAGAGACCCCAATAAAAATGTTTAAAACACATATTTAAACTAAACACTTAGATTTGAATTCTCCTATATTCAACCTTCATTTGCACACTGATTAAAAAAAAAAAAGAAGAAGAATCTATTTTGACTACAGACCAAAGGCTGCAATTACTATTTATTTCTGCTCTAAGTTTGCTCCACTAGACCCAGATCCTGTCAGTCACAGACCTATTTTTAGTTCAAGGGCCTTCCAAATAGGAACAAGCTGAAGCTCTCCCCCATCTTCCCATTAAAAAACCTGCAGCTTAGAGTCCATTTACTCATAAGTAAAAAATAGCTGCCTTAATTATTTTTATATTTCATCTCTTATTAACAAATGAAAGTTGATATGCAAACATTAAATCAGAAGAACACATTTTAGGTTCAATATAAAATCTAAGAGTCATTTTACAGCATTATGTTAATGATTTTATTTTATTATGGTAATCATTATATTACGATTTTATGCAGAAACTAATAATGGCATCCACTGAAAAATCTTTTTGAATTCTTAATTGGGTCAAATTATTTAAAAATTAACTATGAATATTATAGTAAAAAGTAAGGGGAAATCTCCCACAAAACACAGACTGTTTTATAATAATAATAATAATAATAATAATAAAAAGAGGTAAGAAATTGGCTAGTGTATTAATTAAGCTCCCCAGAATAAAGTATCTCAAAATTGTTATGCCAGGTAAAAGCTAATGAGATATTATATGAGAGTATAGAACAACCATCATTATCTATGAGAAATGTTTCTGCTATTGTTAAAAAGGATATATAACACTTGGCTTAATTTGGTAGTCTTCAAAATTTTACTTTTGTGTACTTAATACATAAAAAACTAAGATCAATTACTAACTACTCAACAGAGGTTTTTTGTGTTACACACATTACTCATTAAACAAATGCAAATGATAGTCACAAGGAAAAGAGCTTCTTACCTTTCAAATAACTTGTTGCTGCTTTGCATGCTTTGCTCTTAATTCAGACACCTCCTTCCAAAGGGACTCATTCTCACTATTATAATTAAAAAAAATAAAATAAATAAAAAGATTTAGTCAGAAAACCAAACCCCAGTATCTTTAATTAAGAATACTAGAGAATTAAAAAACACAAACCTAGAGAACTTAACTGTGTTTGTTTTCAGTATGATATGTATTTTTATGAGACCAGAAAGCTGGTTCAATAATACAGGAATGACAACTATCAACACAACTCCAGAATCATTCCTTCTTTTTTTTTTTTTTTTTTTATTTTTAAAATGTGTATTGGATAGTATCCTTATATGACTTTCACAGTGAAAACAGACAGGAATAACACACTTCTGTGTTAAAAAAGGAGGGAGACAGAAGTGGAGTTTTCCAGATGTTACGTGGTATGATACCACAACCAGCGGTGTTCCATTAATCAAGCATTAAAAAGATCTGCAGAAATACAAAACAATGTCACGCTTGCCTAATATGTCACTGTGTTAACGTGGAGTCAGTTTGTTGTTTTTTTGTTTGTTTGTTTGTTTGTTTTTTACAAAAACAAGATACAGCCGACTTCAGTTTCCTTAAAGTCTGAGCCTGAAAGTGGAAGTGTCAAAATATGGCAGAAGAAATTTAAACCAAGCTGGGTGTGTTTTTACGTGATTTAAAACACGAGCAAAAAAGAATTTCTGAGCACCAACTTCTGCATGATAAATTAGAATGAGTTTTTAATTTCGGGATGGCAGTCTACAAGGATGATCCACCGACTACATGAAACTTGTTTGCAGATTAAAATTATACTTCAGAAAGTAACACTTGCCTGAATTCAACCAGCAACCCAGTGTCCGGAGAGAGAAAATAATTCCACATTATCAAGCCCCCTTCAGAAGTACTGTGCTCTCTGCCCTCCTTTGAACAGATCTCTGCTCGCCACAGTCCAATCAGCTTTGAATCAAAAATTTGTGTACTGAAAACAAGCTTGAAGTGGGAAAACACACAAAGCAGGCCAGAATCATCCCTTTGGTTTCAGTTTTCACGATGCACCCTTGAGACTAGGCACGCTGATTCAACACAGTTGGACAGCTTCAACCAAACTCACTAAATATCACACCGATTAACTGTACCCAGGCAGAGATGACCTGGCAAAAATCTCAATATCTGTCCCGAATCCGTTCTCCTAAGTCCCGGCGACGAAGTCTCTGGGGCAGAAGTCCCGAACATTCAGAACCACAGGCTTCCTCCCCTCAGGACTCGAGTCCCCGTGGCCCAGGCAGTAGCCGTGGCGGCCCTGCCCGGCACCAGTTGAGCTCTCCCGTTAACCCTGTCCAATTCTGCCGCTCCCACCGCGTCCTGACAGCCTTCCAGCTCCGCGGACCCCACAGCACAGAGTGACAGGGCCACTCGGCCCTTCCCGCTCAGTAGAGGCCGGCGGGACCATCAGGCCACAGAGACAATGGGGCTGGCGGGCCGGGGGCGGCGGGCGGCGAGGCCGGGCGGCGCCTGCCTCCTTCCCTCTTCCGCCCACGGCCCGCCTTCCAGCGCCCACAGAGTCCCCGCTGCCCCGGCACGACCCCATCGCCGCCCCAGGGCCGCAGCTCAGCAGCGGGAAGCGCAGGGGAGGCCGCGACATGCCAGGGCCGAGGAGGGGGCAGCGGCCGCCACCATGTCTGCCCGCCCCTCCCAGAAGCTGGGTGCCCGGCAGACAAAGCGCGGCGGCGGCGCGGGCTGAGCGGGCGCCCAGGCCGACCCCGTCAACCCCCAGGAATAAGCGGGTCCGGGAGCCCCGGAAACCGGCGCCTAATGCAATAAACAGGAAATCGCGGGGATGATCTATCATTCCTTCTTAAATGTATTATCTGCTATTCATGGCAAAATAAAAAAAAAAAACCTTAAACACACTTCTACACCATCTACATTACACAAATGGCCCGATTCCAAAGAATACGTTGCCATTTTCTATTTAATGTTTGAAAAAGCCACTGATGAGCCACAGCCTGCGTTTGAACGTCTACCTACTCCCCCGACAGCTCTCCTCATAAAGACCCCAGATGCAACGCGGGGTGTGTGCGGGGTCAGGTCCTAGGGTTCAGCTTGCCCCAGCCAACCCCGCGCCCAGAGCCCGGCCGGGATCTCCGATTCCCATCCCTCCCTGAGCCGATGGAGGACGAGTGGGCAATAACGTGGCCCCCGCGCCCTAGGTACCTCCTCGGCCTAGGCTGCGCGGGGCCTGTTGGAACGCGACCCGGCGGGACCGTTACGGGCCGCCCCTCCCCCACCGAGGCCCGCGGGGAGCGCACGGTGCGGCCGGGCCCAGGCCCCTCGTGAGCGACACCAGGCTCCTCCAGAGGCTGCGCCAAGGCCGCGCGGTGCCTCACAGCCGCCGAGCGCCGCGGGCCGCGAGAGACAACCCCGCGGGAGGGAGGGGGGAGGCGGTTTGGAGGCCGCGGTGCCCCGACCATACCTGGCTCCAGGTGACGAACTCCTTGCTGTGGGCTTCCTCCACAGCTGGCTGAGGAAAGCCGCACGTTCCAGCTCTGCCTCCATGTTAACCGGAGGCGGAACGCAGCGCGGTGCCAGGCGGTGCAGGTCGGAGGCGGTGCCGGTCGGAGGCGGTGCCGGTCAGAGGCGGTGCCGGTCGGAGGCGGTGCCAGGCGCAGGCGGTGCCAGGCGCAGGCGGTGCCCGGTGCAGGCGGTGCCGGTCGGAGGCGGTGCCAGTAGGAGGCGGTGCCGGGTGCAGGCGGTGCCGGTCGGAGGCGGTGGCGGCGCAGGCGGTGCCGGTCTGAGGCGGTGCCGGGGCAGGCGGTGCCGGGCGCAGGCGGTGCCGGGCGCAGGCGGTGCCAGGCGCAGGCGGTGCCGGTGGGAGGCGGTGCCGGCGCAGGCGGTGCAGGCGGCGGTTGCTCCCCGAGACCGCCCACCACGCAGGCGCAGTAGCTCTCGGCCCGCCCCCCACCCAGCCCCCGGGGCGCTCAGGCTGCAGGCGCTGCGACCGCAAGATTACTCAGCAAATACCTAGGAGATTGTGTTTCTTTATTTTTGTATTTTATCCAATACTTTGTTTAACTAGTAATTTGCTTTTGAGGCAGCATCATACAGGCATTTGTCAAAACATTGGCCATTGCAAGATATTAACCAGTTGCTAAATTTTAGATGTAATTCAACCAGAGGAACAGATATTTAAACTGAGGGTCAAAAGAACTAGGAAAAATTGTCACATAATATCCTCAAATTTACCAAGACCAGAGTAGATGGATTTACAGAGAATTCGTGACTTTCAGGACTCCTCACACATATAAATTCTCTTCAGAGTTTAAGTCAGGTATAATGACATAGATGAGGCAGCAACAAGGCAAAAAAAGTACAAAAGTAAACAACTGGTAGTAGGGTGGGTTTGCAGGCTTCCTTCCCCGTACTTCCCCATCCCCATCAATGGCACCCAGGGTGGCCAACCCCACTCCTTTTCAGGCTTATAACTATGCATTGTGCAATCTTCAGGGATTCTGAGATCTTTATGCAATGTTAGTGCTGCCAGAATATGCTCTCTTGGGTTGGTCTTAAGCCATGAGGGATATAGGATTCATATTCCTGTTTAAATATGAACATTCTTCTCATTTCACCCATGGGTCCCTTCCTTGTCTTTCTTGGTGAGGTGGTATGAGGAGGGCACCATGCAGTCAACGTTACTAGGCGATGTGCTGTTCTGCATATATTTTGTAAGATTCTGAAAGATAAATTTAATGTGGCCCATAAATGAAGTATTGTCCAGATTTCCTTCCTCCTCTGTATAAGACAATATTTGTTAATCATCATTATTCTTTGAGAAGAAAAATCAGCAGCTGGATGAAAATATCCATGGGCAGTATGAGGGATATTTCGGAATCATCAGTAATGATGTAACCAGCATTCAGCAAATGGTATTAGGGAGCTGCATAGGTAAGATGTGCATTGTTTCAACACAAACAGGTTCTGATGAGCCATGACATTGGATAATAACAGTCTCACAGTAGGAGATAGTGAAATTAGCACAGTTGAGAACAAAGAACATAAGAGGATGGTTCATAGCTCTGAACAGTAAGAGGTGACATCTGGACAATGTGAGACTTCACATGACTAGATAATAAACACACAAATACTTCTTTTCTACCCATTATTATAATCTTCATCAATACCTTGCTAATTTTACAGTGACCTATTAGATCTGCAATTAATTAATTAATTAATTTGATGCTGAAGACTGAGCCCAGGAGTGCTTGACAACTAAACCACATCCCCAGCCCTCTATAATTTATTTGAAGTCAAATTATTTAGATAGGAATTCTACAAAAATATTTTCCAAGGTCTCAAAAAGCTCACAGGGGTTTACAATTATGTAAGTACTTCCAGTTGCAATTTCAGACTTTTTTCCCCCTAAAGTTTTGATATAATTAATTTTAATACTTAGGAGAGAATAATGAATCAAACAAAATGGGAAAGATAAACTTTGCTGGGCTTCCCTATAGCATGTTTTAATCAGTGCTGAACTTTGGAATTAGGAGTTGGAACTTGAAATTAAGATATAATTGGGTGAGGCCTTAGTTCTGCTATGTTTGTGTAATCCTCAGCAAGTCTCTAACTGCAACAAGTCTGTTCCATTTTCCTCATAAAGTTGTTTATGAAGATGGAATAAAAGAATTTTATAAGCAACTAACAGTGTTTTTCAATATTTTCATAAACCATTAAATGGAGAAGACAATGCACCAAAATTGTATGCTAAAGATACTGTCATAATTAATTTATAATTTTTTGTTATTTGAAAAAAATTTTTTTGAGTTGTAGATGGACACAATGCCTTTATTTTATTTGTTTATTTTTATGTGGTGCTGAGGATTGAACCCAGTGCCTCACACATGCTAGGCAAGTGCTCTATCACTGAGCCACAACCCCAGCCCTTTTTTTGTTATTTTTTACCATAAAGATAGATAGTAAAATTTTTAGTTGTGCTCTTAAAAATAAAAAAAAATCTACTAATATTCAGTAAATCCGTAATTGTTATTATACTTAATCTTGTATTCAGAATCATCACGGGGGTTGACACATAGGTACAATCTGATGTTCTTGTACTTCAGGTAGTGAGTGTAAGAATGAGTCAGTGGAAAGGTAGAAGGAGTCTTTTCACCATCTCTTACTCCAAAAACTTGTAGCTAATTTGAAGGAAAGCAACACTAACTGAATCCCATGCTTCTTTTCATTTAATTCAGATTGCTTGTAATGGATAATACCTTTTTTGAGAGGCTAGGGTTGACCAACACTTCAAGTCCCTTTATATTTCTGGGATTCCACACATAATTGCAGTAGGCCCTCCATATCTTACAGTAGGCCTTTCACATCTGTGGATTCAATCAACTACACATAGAAAATATTCGGAAAAAGGAAAATTGTATCTATACCAAATATATAATGACATTTTTCCTTGTTATTATTTCCCATACAACACAGGATAACAGCTACTTTGATAGCATTTTCATTGCATTAAGTACTATGAATAATCTAAAGATGATTTAAATGTCCAGGAGGATGTGCATAGGTTATATGCAAATATTATGCCATGTTATATAAGGGCCTTGAGCATCTACAAATTTTGGGCTCCACAGGGGGCATGAAGGTGGGATTGTGTGTATAGAGGTGTCCTGGAAGCCAACCCTGTGGATAACAAGGGGATAACTATAGTGTTGGTGACAGATAGAACCTGTCTTGTATAATAGATATTCTCATACTTGATATTTGTATCCCCAGAGATATATGATGTGAGCACATAACCTTTATTCTACAACCTAGACAAATACAGAACCTCTTCTAACTTTTTTTCATGTTTCATATTAATTATTCAGAATATTGCATTTCATTGTGGCATATTCATAATGCTTATAACATAGTTTGCTCAGATTAATTTCCTACTACCACCTTTTACTCTCTCTTATACCTCCCCTTTCTCTACAGTTAGTTTCCCTTTTACATTCATGATGTCCCCCTTCACCTCTTCCTTTAAATTTCTCATATGGGAGAAAATATATAATACTTTTGAATCTGACATTTTGCTTAGCACGATGGTCTTCATATCCATCCATTTTCTTGTAAATGACAGGATTTAATTCTTCTTTACAGTTGAATTAAACACCATTATGTATATATACATCATATTTTCTTTATATATTCATTTCTTCACAGATATCTAGACTAATTTCATATCATGGTTATTCTGAATTGTACCACTATAAACATAGGTATGCATGTATCTGTAAAGTATGCTAACTTTGATTCTTTTGTGTAAATGTCTGGATTGGTATAACTGGATCACATGGTAATTTTATTTTTAGTTTTTTGAGGAACCTCCATACTTGTTCTAATTTGTATTCCTACCAACTATGTTTAAGAGTTCATTTCCTCCCTTATCCTTGTCAACATTAATTATTATTTGTGTTTTTGATGACTGCCAGTCTGGTTGGAATGATAACCTCTTTTGACTTTGAATAAGAAGTTACTGATTCAAAGGAGTAAGATTTGGAGAAAATCCATTTTGGAGATGAATAGTGTCAGCAGAAGTGGCAGTAATACTGTTTCTAGCAGTGTTACTATGGTTTTACTACAATATTACTATAGCAGTATTACTATGGCTTTCGATGTTCAGTGCCAAAAGCTATGGCAGACCTGTCTCCAACCTTTAGTGACAGAAGCAGTGGTGACTTTTATGGACTGGTTCTGGAAGTTGGCCTTGCTTTGTTGCCCTCATTTCCTCCTGCTCTCCAATGCAAAGAATTGTGAACAACATTGTAAGTTCTCAAATAATACCCATTTTCGCAAAGTCGGTGTTGGTTTCTGTTGTTTGCAACTTCAAACCTTCTGATGATGAAAGTTCCATGCTGCTTTAACTATTGTTTTATTGTGATACTAGAACCCTTCCCTGATTTTCTTTCCATTTAGGTATCTACAGAGGCTCTTCTCATTCTGATCTCACATTTTTTTTCTGATCTCCTCTCCCACTGGAAGATGAAAACAGTGTGATATTCTTTATTGTTGAACATTTTACATTGGAAATTAGTCCTGTTGCTTCCTGGAGTCAACTTTCTAGAACAGAGGTTGTTGAATGTTGTAGAAAGAAGAGGCCACTATATCTGAATAGATTAAGCTCATTTATAAGTCTTTATCTTTATATCAACATATTTTTATATTCTTTAGCAACTTCATACTTGAGATGCACAGATTTTGTCATTAAATTATGTGCACTTATTTTTAGGTAATTTTCACTTTGTTGCATAATGAAACTTCCATTATTTAGAAACATAAAATTTCAGAATACTTTTATTGACATCCCTTCCCCCTTCTCTGAGAGTTTAAAGATTGTGCATGTATGGGGCCCAATTCCTGATGTTTTTCATTGCAATATTTGTACTGATTCCTTCCAACCAAGATTATAACTAATTTAGAGTTTATTAAAAAGTTATTATGCTGACATTTAAACTTATTTTGGTGGTAAATGTGGCAGAACTTTCTTTAAATACCACAAGGAGAAAAATTTTAACAAAAAAAATCATTTTATAGGTTTTCAATTAGTTTTTTTTAAAAGCACTAATGGTGACACATTCTGAACACATAAAAAACCAACAAAATTTCACACTTAAAAATCGACTCTACTTAATTAGTTTAAGTAGTAAATCTTACTCTAAAATAAAAATGAAAACCACTAATTTTGAGTACTTTTTAAACAAATTCCAGATGCTCAGTTAGTGCAATAAAGTATATTATATTGTCATACACATGCACCACTGACTCTTACATAAAATGAGTTTCCTTATAGTTTTGAAGCTTGAAAATAAAGTAGCAATTCAGAGGACAAAAGTTTCACTCAAATCTTATCTAATTTTTAAAAAGAGAAACTCATGATATTATGTAGACAATTTGAGTTAGCTCTTTATTCAGTAAAAACATGTGGTATGGAGAATCTATTAGTTTTCTATTGCTTCTATAACAAATTACCACATATATTGGATTAAAACAACTCAAATATGTTATTTTACAATTCAGTAGAAGTATGAAATGAGTCTCATTGAGCTAAAATCAAGATATAAGTAGGACTGCATTCCTTTGTGTAGGCTGTGGAAGAAAACTGGGTTCTGCTTGTAGTCCCAGCAGCTCAGGAGGATGAAGAAGGAAGATTGCAGGTTCCAAGCCAGCTTAGCAATTTAGCTAGACCCTGTCTCTAAATAAAATATAAATAAGGGCTGTGGATGTGGTTCAGTGGTTAAGCACCTTTGGGCTTAATCCCCAGTATCAAAATAAATAAATAAATAAATAAATAAATACTCGGTCCTCATGTTTTCCAGCTTTGAGAGGCTGTCCATATCCCATAACTACTCCATTGTGTAGTCTGTGGGTAAAAATCTGGGCATCAACTTACAAGATCATCAGAAAGGCAGATTCTTGGGCTTATCACATACCCACTGATCTAGGATCTGCAGTTTAAACAGGATCCTCAGGTGAGATTCATGCACATATTAAAAGTATGTAGAAAATCAATCTCTTCCTTCCTTCCTTCTTTCCTTCCTTCCTTCCTTCTTTCTTTCTTTCTTTCAATCCAGGTGTATTTACCCACTGAGTCACATTCCTAGCCCTTTTTATTTTTATTTTGAGACAAAGTCTTGATAGGTTGCTTAGGACTTCATTAAGTTGCAGAGGCTGACTTTGAACTTGTGATCTCCCTGCCTCAGATTCCCAAACATATGGGATTACAGACATTCACCACCATGCTGTGATGTATTCCTTTTATGCAACCAGAGGCACTTCAATCTTGTCTTCTTCAGTCATTGGACTACCATTAAGTACTAGTAAGTAGTCTTTCATTTGAAGAATCATAAGGGAACTGAAAGGAATCTGAAAACCTCAGGTGTGACCATGCAGAAGCATCTCCTTTCGGCCATTTCTGTTCTCACTGTGAGCCTGTCTTCATTTTTAGCATTAGTAAGTGCCTAGTTCCATAGGAAGAATCATTATTTTCTTGCTAATTGGGAGAAAGGGGAAGGATGGGGGATGAAAAGTGACAGAAATCTGTGAATCAATGGCTTAATTTCCAGAAGATAAAAAGAGGGAACTTGGAAACAATAGACCTGAAAACATAATCTCAATACCTAGAAAAATTATAGAGTGAAGTAATAAAACATTTGTGAGTATTTAGAAGAACTTTGGAGAACTTGACATCACAATTTGAGTTTACTGAGAACAAGACATAAGAAACCTTATATTCATTCATAATGGAATCTTTAACGTGGTAAATCAGAAAAATATGCTCACAGTGTATCCTGAGTAAAGCTCTTGGTATGCTTGGTGAAGCCCTTGATATGATTTGTGAAGCAACTGATACTATGTTGGGTGAGTGACAGCAGTGATGTGTTCTGATCTGGTAATAACCATTGTGCCCACCATGACTTAAGGAGAGCAGAGAGGTGTCTGTCCCAAATGTCCTATTTGCAAAGGCCATTCAAGAAAAAAAAAATAGAACTTTTTTTCTCATCCTCATACAAGTTGAAAGGGATAACAAGCAGACTATATAGTTTGGAAAAGGAGAATAAAAATTTCCCATTAAAAAAGGAACATTGTGATTAAAGTCAGTGAACTTCACAGTTGGGGAGTAAATTTCTCTGCATAGCAATGTATAGAGGTAGTGATCAGCTTGCAGAAATACATATGCAGAAGTACTAATCATAAACCCTCATGAGTTAATAGGGCAATGCAGCTGTAGGAGGGAAGGAAGGAAGCCTTCTTTGATTTTAAATTCCCAAGGCCTAGCTAAAACTTAGCATTTAGTAGGTACTTGGTGAATCATTTTTTTATACTGTGCATTGAACCCAGGGGTTTTATAACTATGGAGCTATACCACAGCCCTTTTAATTTTGAGATGGAGTCTTGTTAAGTTGCTTTGGGCTTCACTAAGTTGATGAGGTTGCCCTCAAACTTGTGATCCTCCTACCTCAGCCTCCTGAGTTTCTGAGATTACCGGCATGCACCACCATGCCCAGTGATAAATATTTGCTAAATGAACAATCCTTGAATTATACAAGCGTTAGAATTGTGTTTGGTTGCAGTAATAGAAATTTAAAGTCTATGGTATATAAAATGGCTAACATCCAAAATATTACATTTGCTTCTGAGTACCATATTTTTAGTGTTACACTGACAAAATGCTATGCTGTAGGAAAACTTGGAAACCTCTTTGGAGAAAAAAACTGAAAATTATCTTCTGGGAAATGTTTTAGTGAAGTAAAAAAGTAAAAGGGGATATTTTAATTTTTTGCAGTGCTGGAGATGGTATTCAGGGCCTAGCACATGTTAAGCAAATGCTTTACCACTGAACTGTATCCCCATCCCCTAAGGGGATATTTTAAACAGGCATTAAAAATCCTTAAGTAAATCTAAGGATGGGCCTGTTGTTCTAATAGACACAGAGCAAATGTAGGAAAGCTACAAAGTGGTAAATTGAATTCTAACATAATTTTCTAACCAGTAGAGCTGGCTAATGATGGAATAGGCCTCCCTTGGTGGTGATGCATTTTCTATTTTTGGAGGCTAAATGATCATTGGTTACAGAGATGCTAGAGATAGGAATCTTCATGGCAGGATTTCTTAAAGAAAATTATGATTCTTAAGCATGTTCCTTCATGGGATTCAGATTTTTGTTTTTTTTTATCCTACTATATTATTCAGGAAACATTTATTGACTTTTCATTTGTTAACTTGTAGAATTAATATCTTCACTTTACTTCTGTCATTTGAATGAGACAAAGCGAGAGATGATGGTGGGAGCAGGGCATAGAAATTATAAGAAACAGGACTCTCTAAGACATTTAGAATATTTACATTTCTAGGTAAACTTCTACTTGCTAGATTTCTTAGCAATTCTTGTATTGATTTCTTTCCTACAGTGAATAAATTTTTTTTTTGATATGTTAATAAAGTAGAAATTTCTCTGAATTTCTTTTAATTCCTAAGTAACTATGGCAGATTTGTATTGTTGGAAAATGTTTTTCTCAGCTATTCACTGATTTTAGGAACATAAAAATCTTCAGATATCACCCAAAGAATGTGAGGACACAAAACTTACATTTATAAGAGAAAAATGGATATTTAAAGTTCATGGATGTGACGATCATTGCCACTAAAAGTGTTACATTGTTAAAAACAGCTTTGCTTTTCATGTGATATGATAGTGAAATGTTATCATTGAGTGATTTCCTAAGGGAGACAGATGGATATACAAAGAAAGCTTGGCAGGTATAATGGCTCATGGGCTAGGACACTCCAGGAAGGTGAATTAGATGGACCTTATAGCTTAGTGACAAAACCTCTTAAAAGGAGATGAGAAATAATTGGCTCAATATCTAGGTCAATAGTTTCGGCTGATCACACTGAGTCAAAGAGCAAATGTTTTGTGTCACAAGCAGACCACATAAAGTTCTAGAAAAGTTCTTTGTAATGAAATTGCTAAAAAAAGAGAAAGAAAAATGGTGCAAAATTACATAGAAAAACTAAACAAAAACACTTGAATTGATATTTGTCACAAACCACCCCCTCTGCTTGTCCTGGTAAATTTGAGGACAAAGCCAGTATTCTGGCTAAACAAAAAGATTGTTTGGGGCATGACAATGTGAAATAAAAGATTTTTTGTCTAATTCTTCCCATATGCTGGACAAACTAAGTTCATTGTTCAGAGTACTTTGATGAGGAAAAAAAGTTAATGAAGTAAAAACAAGAAATGAATCCAGCAAAGTCGTTATAATCTTGAATGTCCCAGTGTCATATGATGCTATTAGTTGTTATTAACATTGCCATTTCTCTAGGGTAGGACCTACAAATTTTGTCTATGTATAACTCAGTGTTTTTTCCCCTTAAAAAGTTATTTGTAGGCTGTATAATAGGATAAAAAGCAAAAATCTGAATCCCATGCTGTAACACACTTAAGAATCAGCCTACAAATTTTTTTAAACATTTTTGCTTTATAATCACTAAAAATAATAATTGCTACATAAGACTAGGTGTAACATATATTTAAGATATAAAACATATATCACATAATGCACATCAAAAACGTATCATTGCAGTTGACCATACTCTTTTCCAAAGTGGTCATTTTGATTTACTCTTTCTGTCATGTATGCATTGCAGTTGATCCTTCTCTCCAATATTTGATATTGTTAGTCTTCTCAACTTTTGCTAATTGAGTTAGGTTATATTATAAGTGTCAAGATTTATAGACATTTTTAAATAAAAGAGATATTAATAAAATGATAAGTCAGTGAAAAATTGACATTGCTCATTTATTCACCAAATATTTATTGTGTGCTTCATAGTTACCTATCACTAAGAAAACCATTGAAGCATATAAAGAATATTTTTAAAAAAGAAGATACAAATGCTCTTACCGTAGATTACAATATATGCAAAATTGAAGCATTCAAATAGTTCAAAATGACAGTATTATCATTTTTCACTTTTTGGTTTTTCTTCTTCTCTCCCTTCATAGTTTGTTTCTATACCTTTGGACTTTCCAGGAAAGAAACCTAGAAATGACCTCTAAGTCTGTTTATTTTTGTTTTATTCCTGCCATTCATCTGGTTAGCGCATACTTTGATTGCCAGTAATGTTAGTTCTCAGTCGTTATTTAAATACCTGAGGTAATAACTTTATACAGAGTAAAGATTGGCTCAATTGCTTTTGTACCTGTGGTGAGGCTGTACTTCATGGTGGGGTACACATGGCAAAGAAAAGCTGCTTACCTCTCTGGGCATGGTGGTGCTTGCCTGTAATCCCAGCAATGTGGGAGGCTAAGGCAAGAGGAGCTATGATGTTAATTTTATATATGTTAGCTATGTTATTTATAATTTTAAGTTGCTGTTGGAGACTGGGCTTCTCTGCATATCTCCTCCTGATTTTCCAATGTCCACTCTGGGTCATTGAGTGAAGTGTGTGGGAGGGAGCACTGTCCAGCACCATCCTAGGCTCAGGGAGAGTAGGGGGTGGCCTCCAGCAGCAGGACTGACCCCTCTCGGCTTCATCCTCCAGGCCATGTCCGTCCACCCATGAGGCTAACTCAGCTCACGACAGGCCGCCCAGAGCATCAGACGTGTCTGTGGGCTCCCTGAGCGTCCCTTAGGCGAGAATTGACAAGTCAGGCTGCCAGATTCGGCTCCTCCCGACCAAGCTCCACGTGTAGGAGCCACGGTCAGTCAGGGACCTTACAAATGAGGGTGCGTGGGGGGGCCTGCAAGGGATGGCTGAAAGGGGAGAGCAGAGGTGCTGGGAGGGAAGGAAGAAACGTCTAAGAGAAATTCTGAGGATGAGGTTTGGCCGGGTTTGGCCTAAGGGGGCATCTGATCACTCAGACCTGGTGCTTCCTGGGCAGGAGTCCAGACGGTGAGCGGTGGACAGGAGAGCCCTCCGTGGGCTTGGGCTGTAGCACGATCCTCTTGTTTAGTAGCCCAGGTTGCAGGGAAAATGGTAGGTGTAAGACCAGTGAGAGGGCAGGCGGGCAGGAAGTGAGCACAGGGGCCCTACAGGGAGCAGGGAGCCCGAGGCCACCCCACGGGCCAGAGGAGAGGGAACCACAGCTCACGGCAGGTGGCACAGCCAGGCTGAGCTTGGAGACAGCAGGAAGAGCTCTGCCTCCCAGACACGAGGGACACGGGGAATTCTGCAGGGCGGGGGGGTGCCAAGCTCAGCTTGGGGCAAAGTGACACTCCAGGGGCCATGAACGCCCCGTGTGGCAGTGCAGGATGTATTTATTTGCCTGTGCCCTCTTGGCCAGTGCTGGCTGGAGAAGGAAGGCCCACCCCAGCATCTGCCCTTGTTTCATCTGCAGACAGAGGCCACCGTCTGTCACGGGGCTCAGGGAGCACTGGGGAGGGGACCATGGATGCAGGGAGCCCGTGGCTGGAACGCATCAGGGCTCTTGGGATGGCCTTCTCTCCACTTGCCATGGCGTGGCAGCTGCTGGAGGGCACACTACACGCTGGGACGCCGAGTTCCACTGGAGACGCTCCTGCCAACCGTGTGTGATGGCGTGGTGAGCCGTCTGCACAGAGGGCACCTGGAGCCCGGGCACAAATTCAAGGGGGCAGGGGGCGGGGCCTGGGCAAAGGTGAAAGGACACAGGACCACTGGGACCAAGAAGGACAGTGTGGAGAGAGTGTGGACAGCATTGCCCGCGGCAAGGAGGAGACACGTAAGGGACAGTGCACCCAGGAAGGAGTGACATACACCTGTGTGCCCAGCTCAGGCATGGCAAGGTCCTCTGTCCCTGCCCAGTTGGAGGCATTCTGAATGATTCCGCTGGTCTGCAGCACGCCCAGTCACTTCCCCGATTGTCACAACACACGACTAAACATTCAGGGTCCTGCAGGTGAACTGGGCTGGCACGACGCAATGACAGAGAAATCTCTTTCTTTGGGTTCAGCGATGGCCTCTCTGACCCAGCTCCCACCAAGGAGGCAAGACAGGCAAGACAGAGGGGGAGCCTGCCTCAAACCCGGGTTTTATTAATGGGGGGGCTAACCCATGGAACATTCTATCCACAAAAGGGCAAAGGATAGGCTGACAACCCACAGGGGGTGCGATTCAACCCCATTAGGTGACGCCCACCCCCAGAGCTGCACCTTTCTATCCAGGCGGAGGTCAAAACCCCTTGCACTGCAGGTGCAATGCAGTCCAGCACCTCTTTACCCAGGAGGTCCAGGTGTGTGCATGGCCCTGTTCAGGGCGGCCCGGTTCCTGATGGTGTGCGAGCCTCTGGGAGATAAGCATCGGACAGGAAGCAAGTGCTGAATCTGCCATGTGAATGTGGAGACCCTCTCTGGGCTCAGGAGGCTGCCTCCCTGCGTTCAGCTGGCTCGCCGCACCCCTTTGGAACTCGGGTGGTGGAAGTCCCTCACCATGGCCCACTGCTGTCACATCGCTGTCCCCGTCTCTTCCTCCACTGCTTGGCTGGTCTGTGTGGCCGTGAGGGTCTTGACCGGGCTCCTGGATTCCAGGTACTCAACAGTCCCGTAGGAGACCATGGCCACTGCCAGGACGCCCAGCAGGATGTAGAGCTTGACACTGACACAGAGAAAGGAGCTGTAGCCGAAGGCGGCGACGAAGCCCAGGGCCTCCCACATGCGATAACTGGCGAAAGCCGCTTTCTTGTTCCTCTGGAACAGGGTGCCAAAGAGAGCTGCAAGGGGAGGCGGCGTGAAAACCTGCGCCGACCCAGCGCCAGGAGGACGTCGGCGACAGAGCGCTCTGCCGCTGCCCAGTCCCCTCAGAACTGGACTTTCCGACCAGCCCTCCCTACAGACCAGGAACCCCAGCCGACAGAGGGGGCTGCACAGCCAGGCCTGGCCAGGGACAGCACCCTCCCCAGCCAGGAGCCAGCGAGGCCGGGCCCAGCCTGGCTGCTTCACTCAGGGACCTTCTGGGAAGCTGCTGAGGAGCTGGCCAAGCCAGGACCGAAGCGCTGAGTTTTCAGAGGGCAGCAGTAAGGCGACTCCTACATCTGGGATTTTCATTCCAATCCTTGGAGGATTTTTCCCTTTAAGTCACTCTTTTTCTTAACATCTTAAGTGTTTTTTTTATTTATTCTATGAAAGTTTTATTTTATTTTTTTGGAGGGAGGTAACCAGGGATTGAACTCTCGGACACTCAACCCCTGAGCCACTTCCCAGCCCTATTTTGATCTTATTTAGAGACAGGGTCTCACTGAGTTGCTAAACACCTCACTTCTGCTGAGGCTGGCTTTGAACTTGCGATCCTCCTGCCTCAGCCTCTCAAGCCACTGGGATCACAGAGGTGCGCCACCCCGCCTGGCATGATCTCATTCTTAATGGTCACACAGAAGTAGACATGTTTGGGGGTTATCCTGAGAACTTAGAGCAGAAGAATTCCACCAACAGATCCGGGGTGGAAGGCCCCTGGCCTGGTGAAGGAGCTCGTGTGGATAGGAGGTCCTCACAGGGACGGTGCTGATGAGAAAGGCTGCCGAGGATTGGGATGGGGTGACGTGGCTCCCTGGATGGGGATAGGTCACGGTGTCCTGGTAGGATGGGGGTAGATTGATCAATACGAATCCAGGAAAGCCTCATTAAAGTGGCCTCACAGGATTGGTGCTGATTAAGGGCCCCACGGGGCTGGTATAGATCAGAAGGGCCTGACTAGGTGGATGGAGACTACGTTGTCTTCCCAGGGCTGGGACCACTTAACCTCTCCCAGGATCCTTATTTTGAAGTCCTAACCCAAGTAGCTCAGAGTGTGCTCCTATTTGGAGACAGGGTCTTGGCAGAGATTACTAAGTTCAATGAGACCACCTAGGTGGCCCTAATCAGATGTGGGCAGTGTCCTTACAGCAGAGGAAATCAGGCCACAGACTCCCAGAAGTATCACTTTGAGGACACGGGGAGGGAGGCCATCTGCAAGCTCAGAGACGGGCCTCAGCGGGCAGCAGCCCTGACCACACTGGCTGTCCAACTCAGGCCCCCACAAACGTGAGTGCTGTCAAGTCCCCTGGCTACGGTGGGACTGGCAGCTGCTGCAAACTCACGCAGTCTGATAAAAGCTTGCAGATGAAAGTCAGCCACTCAGCTTCCTGTCCCTCTGGGTGTGATTTTGGACACACCTACCTGAGGTCTGCTAGAATCCCATCTCTGGGACAGGACAGAGGAGCAGGTGCCTCTGGGAGGCCAGCTTATAAGATGACATGAGGACCTGCCCCAGTGTCTCCAGGTCACTGTCCAGCTCTGCCCAGCCTGCTGCTTCTCCCACCCTCTTCACAAAGACCACCCTTAGCCCCTGAGCTGCCACAGAGCCTTCCCAGTATGCACGAGGCCATCCTGACAGCCTCGACACCTCTCTCCTCCTCCTGCCTAGACACATTCTAGTCTCTCTGCCAGCCCTCCCCCTCCCCCTGCTCCTCCCCCTCTCCTGATATTCCCACGCAGAGGGGAGTCCCCACCAGCATGGAGAAGTTGGGTCTTCCCAAGCCCTGTGACAGGGTGTTGCTGAGATGCTGAGGCTGCCTTGAGCTGGTGATCCTCCTGCCTCAGCCTCCTGAGATGCTGGGAATATAGCTATGCACCACCTTGGATGGGGGGCTGTGCCTTCTAGAGCAGGGCAAGGTCTGGGGAGCTCAGGGGAGCCAGCAGCAGAGACCCAGAGTTAAAATGCCTCTCCTGGCCACGACGGCTACCTGCAAACACACTCCGGGAGACATCACCAAGTACATGAGAATAACTGTTCTGCCCTGGGAGTTACGTCTTGGGAAAAGAAAACAATGTACCCTACTACAAAATACAGAAGTCATTCCACCTGAAACTACCCCTTATCCAAGGGTCCCTTGTTCTAGTCATTCACTGGACTTCAGCATTTGTTATGCCTGGGCTCTTAGTAACTTTGCCCCAATTTTGACTTTTTTTTTTTTTGCCTGAGTGTATGTTCTATGTCAATATAAAGAAAGGAATTAACACAATTGTTTGTGTGCCTCAGGGAGGAAAAATGCAAACGTTCTCACTACAATCCTGTTAAACATCTGGGGAGTGACAGTATGGAAGCTGTGGAGCTGTTTAGCCAGTTCCTTCCTTGACTTGGAGTGCAGAAGTATTTTAGAGGATGCTCCTGCCAGGTGTGGCGGCACATGCCTGTAATCCCAGTGGCTCAGGAGGCTGAAACAGGGGGATTGTAGGTTCACAGCCAGCCTCGGCCACTTAGAGAGGCTGTGAGCAACCTACTGAGACCCTGTCTCAAAGTAAAAATTTAAAAATTTAGATGTGACATGATTATGTCACTCAGTAAATCACATTTGTCTCTGTGGTGCAGGTTTCACCAAAGCCACTGCCTCCACTGAGGTCGTGGGGAGGGTCAGGAGACCAGCTCCGCAGCCCAGGGCTGGACTTGATCTCAGCAGCATTGAAGCTGCTCCGTGAACAGGAAGCACATTCAGGTCATGGGAAAGGACCTGTCCTGGGGTCCAGTCCAGGATCTGTGGGGACTGTGTACTTTATACCAGGTGTCAGGGGAAAGCCGTCCCCTACCTGGCACACTGGGGTGTAGCTGGTTTGCAGGTTTTCTTTAATGAATTTCTAATCCCCGAGTGTCTCCTGGGTAAGGGTGGAACAGTGCCGTCTCAAGGTCTTCCCTTGACAGGGCTTTTCTTGTAAAGGTAAAATTTCTAAGCTGATTCTAAGCCACAGAGCCAGAGTTAAAGTGTAAAAGACCAGACATTGTGAAGTTTCTAACTGCAAGGCTTGGGTTAAAGAGTAAAAGATTAAGTATTGTTACAATTCCTCTGCTACCCCCGGAACCTGTAATCTCGGTAGCTGTTAGGACAATACCCGAGCTGCCCAGTAAATATTCTCACTGACTCCTCTGGTTGTCTAATAACTTGGGGTTCTGTAAAGCTGGCACGTAGGCACCTCGGGCCCCAGAACCAATCAGTTTAAATGTTCACCCCGCTTAAAAGTAACCAATCACCCCCGTCCAATCTGTTCCCGCCAACAAATGTGCTAATCAGGTCTCAGAGTTGTTGTTCAATTTTCCTGCGCCCCATGATGATTTGTTCTGATGTATGCAAAGCCCCTTGCCCTCTCCAAAAAGTATACTTAAGCTCTGCCTGACCTCTGCTCGGGGCTCTGGGCTGCTCTGTCTTCCTGCGTGAGCCTGGAGCCTCAGCATGCTGAATCAATAAAACCCCTTCTGCCAATTGCATGGAGCCGGTCTCTTGTGGTCTCTCCCTCCGACGTTTCACTGGACCCTTACATTCTGAGCCATGTACTTCCAAGGGGCCCTGTGATCCCGTCACTGCAAGATCTGCCAGACACAGTGCTGTCTGCTTGGCTGGGGCACCCTCCTTCCCTGAGGTGGAAATGCAGGCCAGAGGGCTCCCTGCCCTTTTCAACCACCAGCCAGACATACACCCCTGCTCCCACCCCCATCGCCCAAGAACATCTGCTTCCTGCTCTCCCGAGTGCCCTCCCTGCAAACCTGTTCACTCTCTCTGCAGGAAGCAGAGTCATCCAACTGCACAGAGGCCCACACCCCTGACCTCAGCTGCCACTTCCCCGGGAGCCTCGCCAGCACTACTGCCTGGGTCAGGGCTCTACTGCCTGGGTCAGCACACCACTGTCTGGGTCAAGACACCACTGTCTGGGTCAGGACACCACTGTCTGGGTCAGGACACCACTGTCTGGGTCAGCACACCACTGTCTGGGTCAGCACACCACTGTCTGGGTCAGGGCTCCACTGTCTGGGTCAGGACACCACTGTCTGGGTCAGGGCTCCACTGTCTGGGTCAGGACACCACTGTCTGGGTCAGGGCTCCACTGTCTGGGTCAGGGCTCCACTGTCTGGGTCAGGGCTCCACTGTCTGGGTCAGGGCTCCACTGTCTGGGTCAGGACACCACTGTCTGGGTCAGGGCTCCACTGTCTGGGTCAGGGCTCCACTGTCTGGGTCAGGACACCACTGTCTGGGTCAGGGCTCCACTGTCTGGGTCAGGGCTCCACTGTCTGGGTCAGGGCTCCACTGTCTGGGTCAGGGCTCCACTGTCTGGGTCAGGGCTCCACTGTCTGGGTCAGGACACCACTGTCTGGGTCAGGGCTCCACTGTCTGGGTCAGGGCTCCATTGTCTGGGTCAGGGCTCCACTGTCTGGGTCAGGACACCACTGTCTGGGTCAGGGCTCCACTGTCTGGGTCAGGGCTCCACTGTCTGGGTCAGGGCTCCACTGTCTGGGTCAGGACACCACTGTCTGGGTCAGCACACCACTGTCTGGGTCAGGACACCACTGTCTGGGTCAGGGCTACACTGTCTGGGTCAGCACACCACTGTCTGGGTCAGGACACCACTGTCTGGGTCAGGGCTCCACTGTCTGGGTCAGGGCTCCACTGTCTGGGTCAGGACACCACTGTCTGGGTCAGCACACCACTGTCTGGGTCAGGGCTCCACTGTCTGGGTCAGGGTCCCACTGTCTGGGTCAGCACACCACTGTCTGGGTCAGCACACCACTGTCTGGGTCAGCACACCACTGTCTGGGTCAGGGCTCCACTGTCTGGGTCAGGGTCCCACTTCCTGGGTCAGGGTCCCACTTCCCTCCACAGGCCTGTGAGAGGCCAGCCCGGCCCCGCCTCCTGAGGGACCCTGCCGAGCGGAACGTGGGGTCCCTGGCCTTCAGTTGCACCCACAGGGGATCTTGCTTTAGAGCCTCTTGCCCTCCAGCACTGGGACAGGGAGCGGGGCCAGGAAGGCCCAGCCTGCAAGCCTCGGTGTCAGACTCAGTTAGAAATGACGGAGCCAACTCGGGGGAAGGCAAAGGGTCTCCTGAGCAAGGAGACAAGCGGAGAGGTTCGCCTCTTGTGTGGAACGGCAGGACAGGCGGGAAGCCCGCTGCAGGTCCCACACGCAGCTCAGTGACCTGCCCGCTGACTGCTGCCGCTCAGGTGTGGACAAGCCTGGTCCGGACTTCTCTCCGTGAGCAAAGAAGGCTTTGACACACCTCCGGGCATGCGGGACACGGGAGCCAGTGCGGCCTGGGCCCTCCTACCTTGTCCAGGGCCCAGTGCTCAGGCCTCGCCTAGCCCCTGCCTGGAGCCTCTCCAGTCAAGTGTCCCTCCCAGCGTGTCTCTCAGGCCAGCTCCCGGTGAGCAAGACAGAGCCCAGAATGGGAAGAACATGGGGACCTGAGGGACCCCGATGTGCACAGGACCCCAAGGCTCTAAAGACCAGGCTGGAGGGGGGTCAGGGGCCTTAGGAGACCTGGGAAGGGGACCCCAGGACAGTGGGGATGATGGTGCATTGGGCAGAGGCATGTTTCCAGGTCCCTGTCAGGACTTGCAGGGTGCAGGATGGAGACTGCCGGCCAGCCTGAAGCACTCCTGCCCTCACCCTGTTCCCTGGAGAAGGTGATAGCCTCGTGAACACGTGTCCTCCCCTGTGGGAGACCGGGAGGTGCCTCCCAAGGGGGTCAGACCAGGGACAGGAAGATGGGGTCAGGCTCCTGCTCTGAGCTGGAGTCTGAGTCAAGCTTAAGCCCAGCACCCGCTGGTCTCAGGCAGACAGCGCCTCTCTCTCTCCTCAGGATTCTGGCCCCCTCCAGGGTCCTGTGAGAATAAAAGACATCCAGGAGCTTGTGCTGCCGCAGCCTGGGGACCCAGCACCAGCACCTGGCTCTGTGCCTGGTCTTGGCCACTCTCTTAGTCTGAGTGGCTGCATGCACAGAGGAACCAGTCCCCTGCAGCACCCTGACCTGTGTGCCTCAGGGGGGACACGAGCCCGTCCTCCGGACCCCAGCCCCTCAAATGCTCCCACCCCCTTGCCCCTGCCTGGCCCGGGGAGCTGGGGCTTTGACAAGTGGCATGTGCTTGCATTTCACCCGTTTCTCCTGCCACCCCAGGTCCAGGCTTGAGCGGTCTTTCAGAGACCGTCACAGAGCACAGGCGGAACCTGCTTACCACACAGGTGACATGGGCAAAGGACATCAGGGTAGAGCCCAAGGCAGCTTCCTGCCCCCGCCTGCCGGCCTGCAGCCCTGTGCAGTTTAGACCCCTGGAGATTGAGACTTCTCAAGTTACACATCAGTTACCCAGACGGGGCCTAGCCCTCCTCATAAGTTAAACGTTAAACCCCACGGGGGCGGGGGGCGCAGCCGGCAGTGGAGGCGCGTTCCCGGCTGCGACCTGTCCCATCAGCCCCGCTGGTGGGGTGAACCTTTAGGAAGCCACACCACAGACATGCTGACCGTCCCCATCACCAACCCAGCAGCAGCTCCCCTGGACCTTCACAGGAGCAACTTCCTGACCCCCAACTGGGGGCACAAGACTCGTTACTTGTGGGTGTTTCTTCCGTCCACAGCAAGTATGCCTGGACAGCAGACACTCCTTCACCCACGCCCCACGCAGTCCTTCAGTAATTCACTGCAGGGCCTGACCCTCCAACCTGGAGACCTTCCGCCCAGGAGCCCTCAGGGTGGGGCGGGGGCTATGACTTGTGCACCGGGGCTTTCTTAGAAAGGACAGTGTGGAGCAGGTGTGGCCACTGCCCCAGGACAGGAGAGCTGGTACAGTGATGAAATAACGTGGAAACACTTATACTAGCTCAGCAACGAGTTCGGCCAGCAGTTCAGATCCTACAGGTAACGAATCAGCTTCATTTTCTTTAGCGATTATTTGTGTGTTCTCTTCTGCATGAAACTTTGGTCTAAAGAAAAAAAAAAATTATCTTGAAACCCTCCGGACAGTCAATAACTATCCTTGTCAAAGTTGCCACAGGCAGAGTTGCCCGTTACAAGAGATGCCGTTTCCAGGTCAAGTCCATTGGAGGGTGCTGCAGTGTGGGTCCTGGGCTTCCGATTATCACACATTGTTAAGAACACAGGTGCCCACAGGCAGTGTCAGTGTAGCAAGGGCCTGGCCCCACGCCCATGTCCTCCAGCCAGTCAGCCCACGTCCGACTCAGGACATTTTGAGCACTGGGCTGGCTGTACTTCTAATTGTGTTTGTGACTGTTTTGTAAAATAAAATGGTCATTTCCATCCTAAAACCACAATGTATGTGAGTTTGCTTGTTCTAATTAGCAAACAACTATTAGAAATTCCTAGTTTATACATTGTTATTTTTACTTCTATTTGCTAATTTATTGATTTGTTTCTCAAGTAACATTTTCCAAACTTTACATTTTTAATGCAAAAGATACTCAAGAACTTTGTTACACTTATTCTCCTAACTATGAACATCCGCAGGCTCAGCATTAATTTCCTGAGCTTGCCAAGAAATGACATGCCAGACCACTTAGTCTCCCTTGCCCCCACCCCACACCTGCCCTGGAGCCCAGGACTCACCCGATAGGCAGTGCAGGGAGTCCTCCTGAGCAGAGGAAACCCGAGCCGCAGCTCATGACCTGGTGCTAGGGAGAACACAGCCCAGAGCTTCTGGCCCTGGGGGCTTTGCTTCTAATTAGTGAGAACACGGACCACTGTGATAAAGACCATTCTTGTTTCAGTTATCTTCACCTGCTCAACAAGCAAAAGCATAGATGTGATTTGGGATACAGTGCAGGCTTTGCTCCTCCGACCCCTACCGTGTTCTACAACCTGGTGATATTTCTAGATCTTCAAAATCAATGGAGTGCTTGGCTCTCGGGTGGCATTTCTTTCATGCCAATGAATAGCACATGCTTAATATATACCAACAGGCCTTTTTGCATGGCATGTTTCTCTAGAAACCGTCACTCAAAAATATCTTTATAAGACCAGGTGCGTTCTGCTCAGGCTCCTGGGACCACTGCAGGCATCCGAGCTGACTGCCTTTCCACTTACCTGGTGCACGCGGGCTCCCACCTGCTCACACATGAGCAGCACTCAGCATCCCACACGTGTATGAATACGGTGGCTGTGGCAGGGAGAGTGATGGTGTTCACACATGAGCACTGGCACCTCCCGAGGTCATTTCACCAGAGAAACGACTTGGTCTATTACAAACTTGGAGACATCAGTTGTGGAATTGGTTTCCTGTCACCCTGGGAGCCTCTGTCTTCTCCGTGACGTAGGCCCCTTCTCTGCCCCTCTAGGCTTTCGGGGGAGAGTTAGGTAGAAGCTGGCCCAGGGGAGACAGCACACTGGTAATAACTGAACCATTGACCTGCTGCGGGGCTGGTGTGGGTTTGCTTTTAAGCAATCATGGTGCAAGATGAATACCCTGGTGTGTTTCCATGGACCTGTGCATCTGGGGGCTGTAGGTCACATCCTCAATGCTCACAGCTTCTTGAATTCAAAACAAACCCACCTTCCTGACCAATGGTCCTGCCCTGCCCTAGTGGCAGGCAAGTCCTCAGCAGTCGGTCAAGGCAGCAAATTATGCCGAGCTGCCCAAATGATTGGATGACATCTGACTGCTTCTCCCACCTCTCAAATATACCACTTGTGCTTTAAATAGAAGAACAATGTGTCGATTAGATTCAGCCCTAGTAAAAACTCAGTTTACTCCCAGCTGTGGGTTTTTCTTGAATTGTGATACACCTGCTGCTCTGGGGGTTATTTCTGATGATTGACAGTTCCTGAAAGTATAGTTGAACATCCACAGAAAGCTGCTCTGTCAAGAAATTTCTGATGCAGGCTGGGCTGAGGCCAGGTGCTTTTTGGTTTTAGCTCTTCTGTGTGAACCAGATCTCTCTTTCCTCTTCTGAGCCCTGCACTTTGCTCAAAGCCTGCGGCTCTGAGGGTGCAGTGTTTGGCCTGCACGAGGCCCCTCCGCCGGAGCATGCGTGCCTGGGCTAATGGGCCTCTTGTTTTCAAGCTTGACTGCATGTTTTAAGTAGTGTAACCAGCTTAGTCCATTCCTCTGCAGCACACCACAGAGGCCCAGAGGAAGGTCCTGTGTCCTTGGGCCCAAGCACTCAAGAATTCAGCAAACTGTGAACTGTCCAGGAGGAGGCCCGAGGAACAACGGCACAATGGGGACGAAACTGCACCCTTGGTTCTTCCAACTGGGACTATGGGAATGATGACCATACTCGAGGGCCGCCTGGCCCTGGCGCTTAGCACTACCCTCCTTCCTGGACGAGGGCAAGGCTAGCACTGCAGGTCTCCAGGCCTGTGCTGGGCCTCCAAGGCAGGCCTCCCAGGCCTGTGAGCAGCCAGCGTGGAGGCCGGCACTGGAGGCGCGGAGCAGCCTGTCACCTCGCTGAGGGTGGTGTGTGTGGCAACGGCATCCGGGTCCTGGCCCAGGGCACAGACGCAGGCTCTTTCTTTGAGAATGGATCCTCTCTGCAAAAGCAGAAAACCACCAGGCCACCTTCGACAGTGCCAAAGCTCAGGGAGCCTGGGAGACCACCACCCACCTCCTTTCCCACCAGAGTCTCCCAACCTGGGGGTCAACAGAGTCCTCGGCCTCAGGAGCCAAAGAGGTGAGTTTCTGGCCCCAGTGAAGGTCACTGTAGGCAGAAACAGCCCGGATGGAAGACCTGATTGAGAAGGCATGAGCCTGCCATGGGCCACACTCACAGAGTGAGAGAGGAGATGTCCCTGGTCAGTGGGGGCTGCTGCAGAAAGTGGCTCTGTCTTGGAGACAAGGCAGTTGGACTTGCAGCTCAGCCATGGACGGCTGAGCTATGCAGCTGGAGCATGTCTCACCTGGAGTCCACCCTGTGCCAGGCTGGCAGGGAGAGAGTCTGCGTTCTATCTGGAAATTGTCAACTTTCACTCTTTGTGTTAGTGTAGCTGGGTTTTCTGTTTGGCTTCATTGTTCAGTTTGGAGGGAGGGTAAGGTGGGTTGCAGAGGGAGATCTAGAGTCTGCAGAGGAGAAGGGGAAGACAGATTCCTGCTGCAAGCACTCCGAGGCACCTGTGTGCCGGACCCCAAGTGCAGGGCTGGGGGGCCCCAGGTCAGGCCCCAAGGCCAGCTGGCCCCTCTGCTCAGTCCAGAACCCCAGCCTCTCTGGGCTCTCAGGTCACCTGCCTCTGCACTGCAGGCCATAGGTCAGTGGGCTCAATGCTGTGCCTCTATCTCTCCACCCAGCGGAGGCAGCCCAGGAAGGCCACTCAGGGAAGCCGGGATGTGCTCTTACAGGTCTCATCAGGGGATGTCACCGGAGTCCCCAGCTCCCTGGGTGTCCTGCCCTGCTGGCTGAGTGAGCACTGAGTAGGACAACCTCGAGTCCTCCCTCTTCCTCACACAGCCAGCAGCTGCCCCAGGCCTGGGTCCTGCCCCACAGTTGCTCCAGGGTCCACAGGGGTCTCAGGCACAGAGAGGCCCTTGCATGAGCTACATGAAATAACAGCCAAAGGGGAAAGACTGGTCTGGGAGAGAAAGGGGGAGTGGAGACGGAGATCCACGCAGAACCCGACCCCGCCTGAGAACCCAGAGGGGTCTGCGGAGCTCCGCCAGGCAGAGGGACAACTTGGGGACCTGCTTATTTAATAGCATGGAATCAGAGATTGAGGACTGCCCCACAGACGACCACAGCCGCAGGTGTTTGATGATCTCTGTCTCCACAAAGCCTGAGAGGCCTTCAGAGCTGCCTCAAAAGCAAGCACCGATCGTCACGGGAGTCAGGCTTTGAACACGAGGCCCACGCTCAAGGAGGCTCCGTGGTGACCCTGGCAGAGTGAAGACACCACCCGTGCTCAGGTGAGCTACAGACTGTGTGGGTGACAAGTTAGGGACCAGGAACCTCCATGACTACTGGGGTCACTCCATCACCTGGAGGACTGGGGATGGGCCGCGTCCTCACTTGTGCTACTCTCCCTCCCGGGCCTGGGCATCAGAGGCCTGGGGACTGACCACCCAGGTCCTACCCTCCTCCAGACCAAGCTGCAGCTCCCAGGTCTGGGCATTCCTGCCAGCTCCATGCCAGCCTCCCCCTGGTGAGGCAGTCCAGGCCCACAGGCCTGCTGGTGTGCACCCCCTCCTAGCAGGGGCCTGAGGGTGGACATTTGGTGGGGGGTCCTTGGAAGTTCTTAGAAGTGAGAGCAGGGGGTCAGCATGCACGCCTTCAAGACTCTCCACCACCACACCGTGTCCTGAGAGGGAGACACAGATGGGCATGGCTACACCATATTTGGAAACAGACACCTAGGCCACCCACAGCAGCGGCCCATGGCAACGGGCCCCAAGGATGACTTGATCATTGACTGGCGTTGCCCCAAGTTCTGTCCCCACTTCCAGCTTAAGACAAGCCTGCCTGCCGCACTCTCTGAATCAGAGGCCGACCCTCCATGCCTGGTGACCTCACCTTCCGCTCCCTGCCCCCTCCCCCTCTCCTCCCTCTTCCCACTTACCGCAGACCATCAGCCCTGCAGGTTCTGAGCCAGCCTGTGTGGAAGTGACGGCCACCCCTACTTGAAACTCATCTACCCTTCTCACGGTCCACGATAAGGTCCAGATCCTGGTCTCACAGGTGTCCTTGATCTGGCGCTCCGACTGGCCAAGTTCACCATCAGCTCTGGTGACCGCTGTGACCTGGGCTGGCCTCACCCACTCACACCTCCCAGTTCTCCTGTGTTGCCCTCTTTACTCAGCCGGCTCCTCCCCTGGGCCGTCAGCCGAAATGCCATTTCCTCCCCAGGCTCCCGACTGGCCAGAGGCACGCCTGTGGGGTCTGCACTCCCCCCACCCAGCCCAGCTGGAGAGGCGGGTCCTCTGCCTGTGCCCTGGGGGTCCCAGACGTGCTCATCCCCAGTCCCGCTCAGTGCTTGGCACAGGACCCCCAAGTGCCTGCGGGTGAGCCTTTCGGACAGGCAGGCGATGACGTGGTGGCAGGCATCCCTGTGTTTGCACTTGAGCTACGCTTGGATATGTCCCTGTGGGACATAGGGAAGCCCTCCTGGATGTCACGCTGGGCCTGGGGCTACCTTTCACACAGCAGATGACCCTTTGGTGGACACGTCCTCAGTTCTTTTATGAAGGAGAGAGGAAGCCTCTGCTCTGAGATCAGTTCTTTCGTGACAGGATCCTCTGCTCTGAGGAGCGTGACAACAGCCACTGACCCCAGCCTGGTTGGGCCTTCAGAGCCAACCGCTTCTCTCAGTGTAGACCCTGGACTGAGGCACCATGAAGCCTCCTTAGGCAGGGGGCACTGGAAAGGGTGCAGCACTGTGGGGGGCACGAAGCTCCACGACGCACCCACCCCCGCTGCCCCCTGCTGGAACAAGTCTCATCGTCGGATCTGCTCCTATGACAAGCCCCGTGGGGACCCAGTCTGCGTAGCTCAGCTTTTCATAGCTGTGACCAAGATACCTGACAGGAACAACTGGAGGCTCACAGCTTCTGAGGCTCAGTGCCCGGCTGGCCGACTCCATTGCACGGGGCCAACATGGTGGCAGAAGGGCGTGGCGGAGGAAAGCTGCTCAGGCCGGGAGGCCAGGAGCCGGGAGGGAAGGCCTTGCTCTGCCCGTCCCCATCTGCACCTGGAACTTCCCCTGGGCGAATGCTCACCCAAGGGTGTTGCGTAGATCCCGAGGATTTCTTCACTCTTTTTCAGGCTTTTCCCTTTCCCCCTGAGTTACCTCCAAAGACCCATCTTCCGGCTGAGGAAGGGCTTCTCCTGGATCTGGTCTGTGGTCCATGCCTCCTTTCCTTACGGCAGCTCGAGGCCCCAGGTTCTGGGGCTTTGCTGCCGCTGTGTCTTTAAGGACCTCTGTCCTTGCGGTCCCCCAGACAGCGCGCTCCTCCTGACTCCGTGGCTCCTGTCCCATTCCTCTGTGGCTTGCTGAGCTTCCTTAGGACCACTGCCGGGTTACCCTTTGGCTGAGCAGCTGACAGAGCTTAGAAAGCTTCCAAACAGGTGGCGCTGAGATGCCCATGTCCTCTGGATGGAAGGAAAGGCCTTGTCCACAGGTGCCTGTGGAGGCAGCCCCCAGCTGGCGGCCACTCGAGTGCACACCTGAGGCTGAGCTTGCCCTGGGTCACCAGCCCGACACACGGGTGGCTGCCATGTTATCCACATTTTGAATTAAAGCAATCACATTGTGTATTTCCACACATGCACCCCACAGGCCTGGTTAGGGGTCAATAGTGTTCTTTCTTTTCCACTAGTGGCAATGGATTGGGGGACATGCTCAAAAGGTCCCAGGGGGGTGTGAGGCTCCTGGAGAGACCACCTCCTGGTAGGAGGACAGCCAGACAGCTGCCGCCCTCTGCCCAGTTCACCAGCACACCCAGTACACCAGCACACCCAGTACACCAGCACCCCCAGTACACCAGCACACCCAGTTCACCAGCACCCCCAGTACACCAGCACACCCAGTACACCAGCACCCCCAGTACACCAGCACACCCAGTACACCAGCACCCCCAGTACCCCAGCACACCCAGTACACCAGCACCCCCAGTACACCAGCACACCCAGTTCACCAGCACACCCAGTACACCAGCACCCCCAGTACCCCAGCACACCCAGTACACCAGCACACCCAGTTCACCAGCACACCCAGTACACCAGCACACCCAGTACACCAGCACCCCCAGTACCCCAGCACACCCAGTACACCAGCACCCCCAGTACACCAGCACCCCCAGTACACCAGCACACCCAGTACACCAGCACCCCCAGTACCCCAGCACACCCAGTACACCAGCACCCCCAGTACACCAGCACACCCAGTTCACCAGCACCCCCAGTACACCAGCACACCCAGTACACCAGCACACCCAGTTCACCAGCACCCCCAGTACACCAGCACACCCAGTACACCAGCACACCCAGTTCACCAGCACCCCCAGTACACCAGCACACCCAGTACCCCAGCACCCCCAGTACACCAGCACACCCAGTACACCAGCACACCCAGTTCACCAGCACCCCCAGTACACCAGCACACCCAGTACACCAGCACCCCCAGTACACCAGCACCCAGCTCTGCACTCCCTTCTGGACTTGGGAAACTTAGAAGTAACACTCTTACTCACCAGCTCCGGAAGAGCTGGCTTTCTGAGCTCTGAGTGGAGCCAAGTGTGGGTCTGTGGGGATCCACCTCCCTGGTGTGGCCTCCTTGTGCATCGTTCCCCTGACTTGGTCGGGGCAGAGGAACAGGGCTTCCTGGGACCTCAGGGAGTTGGAAGCTGCCAGGCCCTGCCCTGCCCTCTAAATCCTGCTGGGCCCACCCGTGCAATGGCGCGGCCTGTCTCACCACATGGCCGGCTTGGCCTGTGCCAAGTTTCAGTTTCTCCCTGGTGTCACCTGTAGTCTGGGTTCTTGGCTGCTCTCTTGGCACCTGCTGGTCACAGGTCCCTCAGTTAACCACCGACCCTCTGAAGCCCTGCCCCCAGCTCGTCAGCACCTGCCTCAGGCACCCCAGCCAGGGCCTTCTGCCACCTGCCACGAGGCCAGGGTAGAACATCTTGCTCTCCCCATCCGTATGCACCAGAGGTCCTGACCTCAGCTCCTCCCCAAGCTGAGAAGGGCTGCCCCAACCCACCCATGGTGTCACCCGCTCCCTCTGCCGTCTCTGCCCCTGAGCCCAGGAGGTGGCTGCTTGGCCAGGCCCATCTTGCTGCAGCACCCCAAGTAACATGGACTCCAGCTGCCAATCCAGCCCAGCACGGCTACCAGAGTCAGGAAGTTCTGAGCCTGCTGCTCGGGACTCCTGGCTCAGGGTCCTCTGCATGTCACAGCCTCATTCTTTCCCTTTGTGCTCATTGATGATGGTCTTTATCCCCTCAGGCTCTTGTTATGAAGTAGAAGGTCAGAATACAAAATGCTTATTAATATTTCTCAAAAATTATTAGCCTGCTCACACAAGGTGGAGACAAAGAGGACCCTGTGACCAGGACAAAGGAAGATATCTGTGCATTACCCACTGGGGACCCAGAGGCCCACTCTTGAAATAGGCAGAGAAGGTGGTCACTGAGCCTCAGAAGGGACCCTCACCCTGACTTGTCTCCCTCTTATTTTGACACAGCAGCCAAACTTTCTTTATGTGGAAGAGAGTTTTATCACAATTAGACACAACATCAATGCCCCAGAGAAAAGCACAACCCAAATGTACCCAAAGGCCTGCTTGAGTTAACTGCAAGCTGTAGAGTGCTGTTCTGCTCTAGGAACTACGCTGACATTTCAGAGTTTCTGGAAAGTGGGTAACATCCTTGGGGGAAACCAGAGTGCAGAGAGAGAGGGGTACACAGAGAGATGAACCAGGAGAGGAAAGGAACAGAGAAGTCAGGACCGGAGACCGCAGGCACAACCTGCGGAGGGTCACAAGCATGTGCTCGGGCCACTGGGCTGTGGGGACGGCAGGGGCTGCCGGTCGTAGCTTTGGGGACAACAGTCTATGTAGCAGAGCTTGGGAACAATGCAAGAGCACACTGGACATCATGCTCCAGGATTCTAATTTTCTCCAAATCTTATTAAATGTCCTGCAAAAGAATCAGGAACAGAACTTGGAGAAGGTTCCTTCAGGTTGTATTGCAGGTGGTCTTTCCTGTCTCCTTATTTCCCACTCTCCTGAGACTGGAGGGTTCTTTCTTCCCTCTGCTTATGCTACTGAGGTCAGTGAGACTTTCAGTGTGTGCTGGGAAGTCAGGGGAGTGGGGAGGGGCACCCAACGCGTCCTGCACTGGGCTGTAGGGGAACAGAATTGGAATGTGAGGGGAAAAGGTGGGCAGAGAGAAGAGCCCGCGGGAAATCACAGGATGGCCGTGGGGCCATTGCCAGATGCTTCCCTTGACCGTCTTCTCACACCCTCTGATGGACACTCCCTCCATGCAATCTGTGCAGGGTGGTGACAAGTCACTTCTCAAGGGCTTCTCTCCTGACCTGGCACCCTTTCCAGGTAGGTGGCCCAGGAGTACGCTGTGTCTTCAGAAGGCCTTTCAGCATTGAACTAAGAAAAGGAGTCTCCGTGGAAAAGGTGTTAAAATTCTAAGCCCTAGTCTCCAAATCCCATGAGAATGCTCCCAGTTTCCTCCTGTGCATTTTAAGTGGGGTGCGTAGGTTAGGAATTCTCCAGACCCCAGGTGCCAAGTCAGTAAACTGGGGAGTGGTTTATGATCCCTGTTTTCCTGAAGAACAATTCCACCATAGGACGCATAGAGCAGCAGCCTCTACGGCTTTGAGAGGCCTGGCCCCGACACATCTGGATGCACCTGGACCTTGGAGCAGATTAAGAACACCTGCTTCAGCAGGATGTCATCTCTTACGGTGACAGACATATCAAGCTGTTTATCTCCATGAATCTGACATCTGAGGGCTCCGTATCAAAACTTCAAGAAGGTTTTCTGTTACTATTGTTACATTCTCCTGTGCTTTGCACATATGAGAAATTCAACTAATAGTATGTACATTTAAGGCCTATGCCGAATTTTAAAACACGAAGAGATGAGGTTTAAAACCCAGGTTGCAAATTTAGTGACTTATAGGCCAATGGGCGGGGGGCGGGGAGTTGTGTACAGACAGCTCTCACTTGCTGACCAAAAAAAAAAAAAAAAAAATGGTGCGGGCAGGAAGGCAAACTAGCAAATTGAAATCCGTTATTAGCTTTGAAATAAGACGCAATTTCCTCTAAACACCATTCGCATACTGGCAGTGCAGAGTCCGTCTTCGCTGTGGAGGTTTTAACGTCTAACTCAGCCTAAGGACTTCATGAAGACAGTGCTGTCCGTGTGACTCTTCTTCTCAAGCACACCCTAGCTCTGCATTGGAAGAATTCCCTGCACCCGGGAAAGGCCCACCCAGCGGCAGGCGGAGCTGCTGCGTGGAGGTGGCCAATCTGAGCAGGTCAGATGTGTCTATCTGAGCCCCGGGAGGTGGGGTTTTGATTTGCTCTGGTTAATATGCTCAGCATTTCAAAGATTCAACTTTGATGGATTTTAGTCAAATTACGTTCCTATAGAATGGATGGTTCTTGCAGAGATGACAACATAGGTCTGACCCTCAGGTCAAGAGAAGAGGAAAACTAAAACAGAAAATGAGATTTAGCTTCTCCTAGGCCGATAATTTGCTATTTAAACTCACTTAGTTCTTGACTCTCCTGATACTAGAAAACCATGTGGATCTGAGAGCAAGGAAGTGGGAATTTGGAAAGATCAAGGGATTCGCCAGATGCTGTTTGTAAAGTCTCTGGTTTCTGGGTCGTTGCCCTGTCCCCCCTGGTCACCACCCTGGAAGGTCGTGCTGGGCCTAGGCCCTGCAGGGGCCAGCCCTGTGGTTCACAGCAGGAGCTCCCTTCCTTCCAGGAGGCCGAAGCCAGCTGACCTGAGACGTCCTGCTATCTGTCCCACCAGGCAGCCCCCTGGGCCCTAGGTCTGGCCCCATCCAGACAGCAATTGCTCTGAGGTGGCTGCCTCCGCGGGAGACGGCTGGCTGAGAAAGGTCCTCCAGTGGGAACCGAGTGAGTTGGTCGCTCCCCTGGCTTGGGCTGCGCCTGTGCCCATGGGCAGTTGCTTTCCTCTGAGTAGCAGGTGTTGTTGGTCGAGGGCCTGGGAGCTCACACCCATGGGTACCAGAAGTAGGGTGTGTTTTTCAAAGGGCTTCCGGCTGGACTCCACATCTGGAAGAGCAGTTGCTTATCAGCTTACCTCAGTGTCTCACAGAACAGAGCCTTTAAAAATGTGCATTTCCAGTGAAGAGGTCACGCTTGCTGCAGGCAATTACGCTGTGAGGAATTCAGAGGGGTAGTGGAGATCGCATTTGTGTGGGGGTGGCCGTGATCGCCTTCTGAAGTGTGCAGTGGCCATCTCAAAGTCCAGCTGAAGACCACCACACTGAGGTGTTCTGAGAGTGGGCAGGATGGAGAGAGACCGGCTCAGGTGCGGCGGTCCGACCTGCGGGTTCCTGCCCCGTCTCTGGCTGGCAGGCCACCTGGTCAAGCCTTCACTGCCCACCCCCTTTTAAAATTGAACAACTAAAGGAGGGCGGGTGGGCAGGAGACCCTGGCTTGCCTTTGATGGGCTGGTTCTGGGCTGGGGGGCTGTCCACAGAAGAGCGAGCCAGAGCCAGATCTGATGTCCCCAGGGGTGGAGACGGTCTCCTCACTGCACCCGCTCAGGGCGCTCCCTGGGTGCTTTTGGGGCAGGGTTTTGAGCTCCAGGCTAAAACCTGATTCAGTAGCAATGCCTGATCTACTATTCCGAGGTCTCGTCCACCAGAGTGCTCAGAGTCCCTTCTTCTAACTCAGTCAGCTAAGAGATAACTCCTGCCCTCTGCGAAATCTGGGGTACCTGTGAGGACCCCAGGTGAGGAGTCAGCTCGGTGTGGCTTCTCAGACATAGGAACTCCTCCTGAGCAGGTGGAGGGGCCTGGGGCCGTGACGGTGGGCAGGGCGGGGCAGCCCCAGGACCTGCCGTGTGGCCAGGGGCTGTTCCTGGGGGCTTGTGCCGGGCCATAGTCACCTGCTGTCCTCAACTGACGCCCCTCTCTCCCCTTCTCGGCGCTCGTCACAGTGCTCAGGTGTCTCTTATGCATTTCAGTCATTTTTTCTTACATACCAGAAACCGAAAATTGAAGGCAAACTAAAAATTGAAGTCTTTAAAGCCTGAGGCTGCACTAGGGCCTTTGGGACATGGTCATGGAACACACGCGACAACGGAGGGTCCAGACACACACGTGCCTGCCAACCCTCCAGTCTGTTCTGCAGGCTGCCAGGGTCCCGAGACCCCCTCAAGGGGTCCACAAGGGCCACAATGTCTTTGTTCTGACGCGGAAGCGCTTTCCGTGGTGTGAACAGTGAGTGCAATGCAGGGAGAAAACTCGGCCCCTCGGCCCCTCGGCCCAAGCCCAGGAAGTGCACCACACCGGCACCGGGTCCCCCAGCTCCCACTCGCAGGGAAGTGGAAACCGTCCACTTGAGGACACCCAGCGCCGAGCCGCCCATATGTCCTTACTCCACCTCCACTCCAGGGAGCCTGGCGGCCCATCTTCCAGGGGATGAGGTGGGTGGTCTGTGAGCAGTGCTGGTCTGGGGCAGGGTCCTGTCGGAGAAGCACCTGCCACAGGCTCTGCCCTGGCTAGCCCTTTCTTTTGGCTTTCTTCAGGCAGATGCAATGATAACTTGTAAGGAAAATTGGTAAGAAACTATGGTCTTCAAACTTGGGTAGCAGGCAGCCTCCTACCTGGATGGAAAGAACTGATGGACTTGGAGACACTTTCACCCACTTCCAGCTTCATGTTTTACATGATCTACAGACTTTTCTGGGGAGATGCATGCAGTATTAACAGTCGTGGGTTTAGGGGTCCGATGAGATGTGGGAGTAAATGGAGGCCAACACCATGAGGACCAGCAGAGCTCCTGTGAAGGGCTCAGACGCTGCCACTGTGCCTGGCTGACACGCTCGGAGACAGAGGAGCCTGACAAGAAGAAGGGAAGCTCTGGGTGAGCCCGATGGGAGCTTCGGTGGGGCGGCTGGAGGCAGAGAGGTGCAGGGCCTCCTGGGGGTGGGTGGGGGCGTGTTCGGCTTTCTCTTGTTGGTCCTGAAGAGGAAACAGGAACAACACTGAAGAAGCATCAGTTAGCCTGGGCCATTTGGAGTTGGTTGATCCAGGGATTGCCATTGTCACTTGACTGCCTGCAGTAGTCCCGGGGTGACGGTCCAGCAGTGGAGCTCCTACCACGCTGACTAGCGGTGGCAGGCTGGCTGCCGGGGCTTGGCAGGGTCAGAGTCCAGCCCCCTCCATCTGACGGGGGACCCTGGAGCGGTCCCCAGTGGCCAGTACACAGGTTCAAATCAGATTCACAAGGCAGGCAAGGAACTTCAGTAAGAGGACGAGCAGGGACGGGGTCTCAGGGCACAGGGCACATTGATTTTCATGAAAGGAGCCCCGTCAAGCTTTTGAATAGATCAAGAAAGAATGTCCATGATAAAGACAGGAGGTTCTTAAAGCATTTCACCTTTCTACAACACAAGCGTGTGTCTGTGTGCATGTGTGTGCATGTGTGTATGTGTGTGCATTATGTTAGCGTATGCATGTGTGTGTGCATTGTATATGTTAGCATGTGTGTAATTGTCAGTGTATGTAGGTGGGGGCACATGTCTGTGTATGTGTGGTGTGTGCACACAAGTGCAGGCATGTGCCCATGTGTGCTTGAGTATGTGTCTGGATATATGTGTGTGCCCTTGTGTGCATAAGTTTGTGTGTATGCTTGTATTTGTGTGTGCATGTAGGTATCTGTGTGCATATGTGTGTGCCAGAGTGTGCACTGTTGTGCATGTATGTACATAAGCGCAAAGGAGCACTTGTGTATGTGTGTGATTATGTGCCTTTGTGCGTGTGTGTGCTGGTCTGTCTGATGTATGTGTGAATATTTGAGTGTGTTTACATGTGTGTACATGTGTATGCTTGTCACTATAGGTGTATGTATATTTGTGTGCATGGGAGCATGTGTGTGTGATTGTGTGTTCATGCTTTTATGCACATGTGTACACATGCTTGTGTGAATATGTACATGTGTACATGTGTGTTTATGTGAGTGCATGTGCATTCATATGCACTTGCATATAAATATGTGCGTGCGTGTGTACATGTTTGTGAATGTTATGTCTGCATGTGTCTGCATATGTGTGTGCATTTATGTGCATGCATATGCATGTTGTGGGTGTGTATAAAAGTGTGTTCTAATGTGTGTGCCTGAATGCATGTGTGAGAATGACTGGATTTTCCTCCTGTCTTCCACATGAAAGAGCGTGGCTGCTCACTGACAGGAGCCAGAGGAGAATCGGCTGTCTGCCACTGAGTCAAATGTTAAGGAATTTAGGAAAATGTTGATAACACTCTACACCAATTTCCTTATGTTTTTGGAAAATACTCTTCCTTGCAATAAAAATATGTCATTTGGTTTAACAAATGGTGGATTTATTATTGCTATCTTTAAATGGATTTAAAAAATGTTTTTAGATCCTCTCTGCTCCAGTTTCTAATAGAGCAATTATTACTGATGTGATTCACATGAGCAAATGTTCTTTGGTGTCTGCAGTAATGTCTCGGCCTATCAAGGGGCACTGAGACCTACTTTGAGGTCGCTGCTAGTGCAATTCTGTGCTCTGTCTTAGCCAGTCATCTTGTTTCACCTGGGGCAGGGCTTCCCACCCTGGGGGCCAGATGCCTTCTGCACACATGGGGGCTACCAGGTGAGCCCTGAGGGGCCTGCCCAGCTCAGGGCTGTGGCCCCGGCTTGAGCTGGGATGCAAGGCTGCTGCCCTGGAGGCACAGTGAGGTCTGCAGGGACAGTGAACAGTGCAGCTCTCACAGGGAACATGGCTCTCCGTACTTTTCTAGGCATCGATCAACAGGTCAAGGGCACCATGGAAGCAGTGGAGCCTGGTGAGCAGCCTTGGTGTCCCTCCTGGATCTACGTCCCTTGGTCACTTCTGACTCCCTGTGACTCCTGGCACCTGGCTGAACTGACTTGGCATGGTACCCAGAAGTGTGCTCTCTGGCTCTTGGTGTTTCGGTGCAAGCCTGCGAGGCTTCAGCTGCAGTTTAAACATCTGTAGGCTTGAAGTTTTCCCATGAGTAAATTAATAAAAATGCAAATATAGAAATAAATGCAGAAAAACAGAAGGGCTTTGGGAACTGGGGGGTCATATGGAGCTCTTTAAAAACTAAGTGTTTGCAGTCAGTGTCTTTGGGACAAAAGCCCAGCAGGAGACACACTGCAGGGGGCAGGGGGTAGTGTCCTGCTGGGAGGGAGGCTGACTCTCTCAATCTCTTCCCAGAGGATGTGTACTGAGGTGTGGAATCCTGAGGCTCTGTCTTGCATTTCTTTCAAAGATGCTGGGTGAACCCTGAGTTCCTTATGGTATCTGGTCTACTAAAGCCTATTAAATTATCTGTCTGGTATCTTGTCTACTAAAATCTGTTAAATTGTCTGTCTGAACCCAGGAGATAGGACCCCGTGCATAGCAGAGGGTTTGGCAGGCAGACGCGCAGCAAGTGGGTCAGGTAACCAGGAACTCATCTTCTGGAAGCAGGGTGTCAGGACGTCCTGAGCTGGGTTTGGTCTAAACCTGGAGGAGCCGTCTTGGCTCAGGTCTCCCCGGTGCTCTTCCCTCCCACCACAGTGCATGGGGCCATGTGTCACTCTCCTCTGGTCAGTGTCTCGCTGGGACACAGCACAGCCAAGCAGGACGTGACTGTGGCCTGTACCTCACCAGGGCTGGACCCAGCTGTGTAGGCGGGAGGGACTTCCCCGAGGCGCATCCTGCACCCCTCCATCTCCCTTCTCCTCCAGACGCCCCCCATTTCTTGTGTTGCTGTCTGTGACTAGCTTTCACCACTGGGGTGTGGAGGAGGAAGAAAGGCTTTGAGGTCATTGTCCTGCGAGATTGAAATCCCTGTCCCACCACAGCAAGAGCCAGGGGATGGGAACCCTGGGGCATTGGCTAGTTCCTGCCCAGGTCAGCGTGGGCTCAGGCGACCTGAGGCCCTGTTGCCTGTGTGTGTGAGAGTGTGTGTGAGTGTGTGAGTGTGTGTGTGTGAGTATGTGAGTGTGTGAGTGTGAATGTGTGTCTGAGTGTGTGGGTGTGAGTGTGAGTGTGTGAGAGTGTGAGTGTGTGTGTCTGAGTGTGTGTGTGAGTGTGAGTGTGTGAGAGTGTGAGTGTGTGTGAGTGTGAGTGTGTGTGTGTCTGAGTGTGTGTGGGTGTGTGTGGGGTCCTATGTGATGGACTTGAGAGTAACAGAAGAGCACTTTGTTTTATCGCTGTATCTGAAGGAGTTGAAAACTTTTGAATTTGTAATTCAAATATATGTCAAAACATGATGGAAAAAACACATTGGACCAAAACTATTTTGAAAAAGAAGGAGGAGAAGAAGAAAAAGGAGAGGCGGAGTGAGAAGAGAGGGAGGAGGTGGAGGGGACAGGTTGTGCAGGGCTGCCGGGAGGGCTGAAGGGGGCAGCTGGGCAGCAGCACGGACAGCGTGCCACTGTTCCTGGCCACTTTGCAGGAGGTGCCCAGGGGTCTGGGGCAGAGCCACCCGCCGGCAGACAATGCGGCAGCGGGAGGGCAGGCCTGGCTCTCCAGCCAGCGTGAGTGACCGGCACCCTCTGCAGGAGAAGCTCGGTGGGATGTTTACTGCAGGGTTGTGCGTTGCTATGGTAATGATGAACACATCCCTCATTTCAAAAAGGAGGGCACAGGAAGATTTCTCTTTTGCAAATTGTGAGAAGCAGTGACTCTTCCGTCATGATCCACACCCTCTGGGGGTCACAGCCGTCACTGCGAGGCTTAGGAGCTGATGCAAACGTTATGTCTTTTTCTTTCCTTTACAGGCAAATATTTCCCAAGCCATAAACTTCCCTTTTAAAGGCTGTGCACCTGTAGATTTTGAGTGATTTACTAATGATTAGTAACACTGATGTAAGGAATTGTTTTATAAAATAAAATTTGGGGCATGTGTCTTTTTATTCATAAAGTATATAAGGAGTAGATCTGTACCTCTTCTTCACGCTGCCCTCCGGCTGCTCCTGGACGCTGAGTTCAAGCACTCACAAGCACCAAGGCACACACAGGTGCGTGGCCACACACAGCAGCATCGGGGTTCACACCGCACACCCTGTCCCTCCCGGGAAGTGGGCCTGGGAAGGCAGACCAGAGGAGTGTTGGTCCCTCTCAGTTATCAGCTCAAAATCCCAGGGGCCCCGTGCAGGGGAAGTGGTCCTACGGTCACCCCGGAGCCAGCCTGGTCTTCCACACTCAGGAGCTGCAGGGCTGGACGGCCATGCTCACTGTCCAGCTTAGGCCAATTCAAACATGACCGCTTCACCCTCTTTAAATCATATTCTTGATGAAGACAGCATCTACGAAGGTGTTCTCGTGAACCAGCTGAAGGGGATGGATCTATTTTCAAACAAGAACAGGATGCTGGAAATGTAACTCCAAATGTCCCTTGCTAGGACCCAGGACCGTGAGGCTGGGCAGGAGGTTGGTGTGGTGCACGTGAGAGGGACGGCCGGGGATGTGGAGCGACAGGTGAGGTGGAGGCCATGCCTGCCCTGTGCTGAGTGACCTTGCTGTCCACTGGGCACTCCAAGCCAGTTGAATCAGACCATTGTTCCTGACTGATGCAGTATCCTGCCCAGACCTCTGCAAGTTCCTGGGGAGAAGAGAGCCACATCGAGCCAGAGACATCGCCTTGTGCTGAGCTGCTGTCCACACACCCTGTTCCACCTTTGTTCTCAGATATTCTCTACACCCCAAGGGCACCACCTAGGTGTGTCTGTTTTCCAGAATCAGAGCCTTTTTGAAAAGGACCACTCCACTCCATGTGATTCTAGGGCACTGCCACTCAAACCCACTGACTCTGGGCACCTCACCAGACTGGCCATTCAGAGTGCCCATGCGCCTGAGTGCACATCCCGAGCAGCAGGATTTCTTTTCGCTGCAACTGACACAAACACTAGAACAAATAGTGTCCCTCTGATTCTGAGCTGATCAGTCACACAGCCATGACCCTGGAGCTGGAGTGGGACACAGCAAAAGCCTGCAGAGAACTAAGCCAGTCTGCAGAGCCAAACCGAGAGGCAAAGGTGGCCTAAGTCCTGGCGGAGCACCTTGGTCGAACCATGCCTGAAGTCAGACTCTCCCGGAATTGAGTTCTGTGATCCAGGGCATTCGTGCTTCACTTGAACTAATCTAAATTGAGTCTCCGCGGTGTGCACGGGGAAAGTTCCCCAATGTTCTCAGTCGTCACTTGCAGAAGGTGCTATTTATGGGAGAACTTTGATTCAGGTTGCAGGACTCATCACACCGAGTCAGAACAAAGGTACAAAATTCTCTCTCCAGAGGACTGTTCTGCCAGCCTCCCGGCTATTTCTGCTCCTCTCACCAGCCCCCCATCCCTGATCGTCCCCCACAATGGTCGTACCTAGACATTCCCATTTTTAGAGTGACTTCCTCTTCAGCAGAGACTGAGAGTTAAAAACTGCCTTTCCCATCTGTCTCTGCAGCTGAGAGTACAGATAGGACTCGGCTTCTTCCCACAGGACGCACCTCCACAGGAGCTGAGGTGGGGTGGGCCAGGCTGTGGAAATCTCTGGGGGCTACAGAACCCCGGGTGGGAGGGGCCAAGAGCCCTGTGTTGGTGCCAGTGGAGGGAGCTGTGTGACATGGATTTGGAAGCCCTGACAGCCTCCTGCCCACTAGGATCCCACGGGGAGAGGAGGTGGCAGCCCAGGAGGCGTAATTCTGGACTGTGGCTTGGGGAGCTGTTTCTCCCACCTCCACTGCACCTGCCAGCTGTTGCATGCCTTGGAAAAACACTCCCCTCTGTGTATGGATTCTGGTTATTAGCATCGGAACCTAGACCCCAACCTACGAATTTCCATGGCTCCTGTGGCTAAGTCCCTTCTCTCCCCTTTTCAGTACCCCCAGAATCTGCCACCGCCCCCTCACCAAGTTCTGTCGTTGCAATGTAACTGCCTGCTTCATGCTCCCAGGGTCCCTGAGGCTGAGCCTCCCACGGCAGGACGGCCTACCAGGGGCACTCATCAACAAGCCAGCACACTCTCCCCCCGTGACGTGAGCCATGCCACGTGGAGTTGAACAGAGCAGAGTCACAACTGTCACACACAGAACATGTGCGAGTGACACTTGTGTTTTGGGCCCAGGTAAATCAGATGGCGTCTCAGGAGCGCAGCAGCAGCTGGTCCACACCAGGAAGGCCTGTGACCACACACAGATCCTGCGCCACAGACTTGCAGGGGGACGAGAAGCGTCCTGCAGAAGCAGCACATGGACACGTGGGCTCTCGGGTCATCTGCTCACAGGACAGGCCGGACAGTACATTTCTTACTGATTCAATCAGCACGTTGACATCGAATTCAACACCTCGTCAAGATGAGGACGAGGAGGGCCCCGGCTGACGAGAGCGGTCTACTCAAAGGGTCTGTGTGGTCAGAGCCAGGGGAGCTCCCAACACCCTGAAATACCGCTGTATATGAGAGCGACTTCACAGGGCTTTTCCCTGATTAAAGAGCAGCCGCAGGGCTGGGGCTGGGGCTCAGGGTGGAGCGCTCGCCTAGCCGGTGTGAGGAAGTAGGTTGATCCTCAGCACCACATAAAAATAAATGAATAAAATAAAGGTGTTGTGTCCACCTACAACTAAAAATAAATATTAAAAAAAGAACAGCCATAAAAACGTGCATCATTATAAGTAGGTTGTGCATGTAAGATTTTTCTAATCTGTATAACAAAAATCAACTTTGATCGCATACCTCGGGCAAAACAAGATTCCCTTCCCAGCCTTTCTACAGGTCTTCCACCGGGCCAGCCGACCAAGGGACGTGCAGACGAGAATTAAAGGGAAAGGCATCTCAGAGGCACATGAACTGATGAGAAGATGCTATTAGTGTTTATTATAATTACATGATGCTTACATGTTTATTATAATTTTTTCTTATTCTAAATAAATATCCATCTATGTACCTAAGTCTGCATTTATGGTTTTGTGTTCTCTTTCATAAAAATGGTATAAGCGGCATGCCCCACGAAGCCCTTCCACCCTGAATGGGCTGCTCTGGCGGGCAGCTGGGGGCTTGCTGCCCTTGGGGTGAAGTGAAAAAGCTGGGTTCCAATTTCTGTCAAAGCCCTGACTCCCAGCACCATGGCCCTGGGCCTTTGGGAGGTAACGTGGGTCAGGTGAGGTCATGAGGGCAGGGCCCATCCTGAGGCCCTTCCTTCCCTGTAGAAGGAGCACTGGAGCCGACCACCTGCCCCTGACCACCCTCCTTTGCACTCACACGATGGTGCCCGGGTACGGGAAGCAGGACACTTGCTGGTTTCCAAAGGCCCCACCTGGAACACTCCATGTTTTCTGTCCTGGGGGTTCTCTGTCCCCGTGCAGGGGCTGGGCACCGTAGCTCACACTGAAGCAGTAAGTGTGCAGGGTGCCCTGAGCAGGGACTGGCCTGCTGCAGATGCTGACCACTCGTCCTGTGCAGGTGAGCGAGCTGACCAGCAAGCAGAAGGGTCTGCAGCCTCAGTGCAGGGGGCCTTTACCTGCCCTTGGGACACACAGTGAGTCACAGGGTGCCTGTGCGTGTGGCTCCCTGGGCACCAGGCATCAGCTCCTGCATACATCCCTGCGTATATGGTCCTTCAAGCTACAGGTGAGATGTGGATTCCTGAGGTCGCCAACCAAAACCCCATCCAAATAAAGCCTTCGGGTCTCTGAGGCCAGCAGCCTCAGGAAACGGCAAAGCGTTCGGGGGCCTGGGGCAGGGTGTGGGATTGGGTGGGGACGGCGTGGCTGTCTGGGGTCCCAGGAGCTCAGTGCTCTTTGCCAGATTGTGCCTCACTGGGGCAGCACAGTCCAGGGCCGCCCAGCGGAGACGTCCTCCAGCACAGAGTCCAGGTCCCTCGGTTGCATTTGGTGAAATTCCTCAACCCTCAGGGGGGTTGTGTGCAGCAACTCTGAAGCTCACTTCTTTTTTAAGCTGTCTCAGAAGACGTTTTACAAGATGAAGACGTGGAAATCGCTTTCCCGAGTTTGGTTTCTCCCTGCTGACCACGCCTCATCGCCAGAGAAAGGGGGCACTTTTTTCTCTGTGGGAAGACCAGGTACACAGACCACAAACCGTGGCTCCCGGGCCTGGGCCCTCCGGGTCCTCACCCCACAGCTCAGGGGTGGTTCAAGTGCAGCCGGGGTCTGGGTGAGTCGCCTCCATTTGGGACACTCGGGGACGCCCCACCCCAGCCCTTTCCCAGGGGTGTGCTGCTGGTCTCTGTGGACAATAGATTAAAAACTCCAGAGCCCTCCAAGAGCCCCACCTGCCTGGTGGGGTGCTGCCACTCGGCTGTGCACCTGGAGGTGGCTGCTGGGAGCGGACCTTCCACCAACTCTCATGGTGCCCAGAGAACACCCGGAAGGGAAGCGCCAGAGTTCCCGGTTTCTCCAGTAGCAGCAGCCTTCGTCCACTCCCAGACTCAGGTTTTCTCTCTTCTTCTTTTCACCAGTGATGAGCAACGCGTGAGTCTGGGTTGGACTCGCACAGACGTGGAGAGGGGTGTCTGCAGTGTCAGGCCAACTGGACACGCCCCCCGGGTGTGCTCATTACTTGGTGACGTGAAGCCGGCTGACAGGATCCCTTCCCTCTCAGAGCATTTCTGGGTGTTCTTTGCTGTGGTCCTACCTGGAAGGGAAGGGTCGACAGCACCCAAACCCAACCCACCAGCCAGAGAACATGCCCTGAAATGAGCCGTGGCTCCTGGTGGTGTGGAGCAACCTCCCGAAGAGCATCCCTGTGCTCAGAATCCGGCGAGAAAGGGCATCTCAGCTGCATTTCCACGGTGTCCTGGTGCTTCCTGACTTTCCTGGGAGCTTTCAACGTCAGAACAGAGCTGCGCTGGCCACCGACGGGATGGCAACGGTGATCAGCTGCCCATCCATGGAAACAAGGATTGCGAAGCAGCCTGTTGAAAGCAAGGGTGGACAAGGGCACTCTGAAGGTGGATCCATGCCCCGCCAGAGTCAGGAGTGGACGCGGGAGGAAGGACACGGACTGTCTTCCCTGAGCGCACAAAACTTGTAGACGTAAGATGCACTTTAAACAGACTCATCACAGTAACAAGGAGACGCTTAACAGAGACACCATGAAAGAGCTCCGGGTCAGGAGGAAGGTCGGCCACAGCCCCTAGCACCTGGCAGGCCCTCTGGGCACCGCACCCCCGGCCTCCTCCCCACCGCGGGGCTGTGGTGCCCTGATGGCTGCCCTGCAGCTGAGGCTTGTGAGGGTCAGGGAAGCAGGCCGCTCTGAAGCTCCTGCTGACAGGGGACGAGGCCTGTACCCACCAGAATGCCAGCCACCTGTGGGCACCACCCAGCCCCTCCCTGAGCTGGCTTCTTGTCACGACCCTTCCCCCGCTTCCCAGGCCTGGGCAGGAGCCTCGCCTGCCCTCTGAGCACCTGTGCCCTGGGAAGCGGCTGTGGCCCTGGCAGGACAGCCCTTTACCCGCCCCTCCCTCTCATGTGTCCACACCCATCACTCTCTAACACTGGGGCTCCCCGACGAATTCTGTGTCCAGCCTGGACAGGACGGGCATGATGTATGTCCGGTGCCAGATTCCAGAAGTGGAGAGCAGCTGGCCAGGGCCTGACCTCCTCCAGCTACGGGTCTTGCCAACTGTGGTTCCCTCCTGGGAATCGGGGGGAGATCCACGCCCAACTCTGGCCCTTCTGGTCCAGGTCCAGGTCATGGTGGGAGAGCCTCCTGGAGTCACGCTGAAGTCCTGCAGAAAGTGCCAGAGTCCTCCTGGGCACCCACCTAGCTCAGCATGTGGTGAGGTGGGCGGTGGAGGCCCAGAGAGAGACCGGCCTGCCACCAGCCTTCCCCTCCCTGCTGTCCTTGTTCCCAGCCCAGGGTGGCACGGGAGGCCGTGTGCACAGTTCCTGGATGAAGACCTGGAGGGGACAGAGCAGCCTGGAGACTCTGAGCTGTGTGTCAGTCGGCATCATGAACAACAGGACGGGGCCATGGCCAAGGGACGCTCCCATGTGGATTGGCCTCCGACCCCTGGAGTCTCTACTTCTGAGCACTTAAGAGACTCCCCCGCATGAGCCCTGCCACGTCGCCTCTGCGGCCACTGAGCCTGAGGTCCAAGCTCACAGATTCCCCTGAGGGTGACAGGCGTGGGAAGAGGCCCACGTTTACCTGTCAGCTGAATGTTGGACACGTAGGACAGACCCCTCTGCAGTGCTGTCACATGAGGGCACAGACCAAGCTGGCCCGTCTGTCCTCATGGTCAGACAGTGTTCTGTAAGGGAAGGGAGGTGAAGGACCAGACGAGGGGTACAGGAAGTGCCGGGTAAGGGGCGAGGGGCCCTCCTGAAGACAGCAGAGTCCCCCGTCTTGGTTCCCAAATCACCGTGGCTGCTCAGGGACTTCCTTCCCGTTGCTCTGCCACGCGGGGTCACTCCTGTGGGTGTGCTTGGAGCGCGCGCACTGCTGTTGACAGGTGCCGTAGGAGGAACTCTGCAGGTGATGGACAGGTGCTGTCTCAGGCACACTCAGGGGGCCAGTTTGGAGGCTGGGAGTCTCCTGGGGCTGTGTATTGAAGGCTTGCTCCTGGCTGGCCCCAGTGGGAGGAACCTCGAGGAGGTGGCCTTGAGGGGGTCCTCAGGTACCAGGGTGTGCCCTCAAGGGCCCTGGGGAAACCCCTCTCTCCCTCTCTCCCTCTGCTTCCTGGCGGGGGGTCCTGGTGTGCCCCCCCACGCCTGCCATGGTGGACTGCCTTGCCACAGGCCTAAGGCTGGGGGGCCAGCGGACAGCCACGAACCCTCCAAAGCCCTTCGGGAAAGACATGGGCGTCCTCCTGACCACAGCTGCTGTGGACTTAGAGTGGACAGGAATGACACAGACCCAGGGACGTGGCAGTAGGTTGTCACTGAAGCCGTCCTGAAGGGCTTGCCCTCTGAAGAGGCAGCCAGACACCCTTGGGGACACCTGGGGTAAGTCTGCCCAAGAAACACGTGCGCCCCCGTGAGCCCCCGAGAAAGCCTCGGTCCTCAACTGGCAGTCAGGCGTCTGAGGCTCATGTGCCCCGTCACGTCCGTTCTCGTTGAATCGTGTCTTGTTTGATTGGCATTTATCTTGTTTGATTGGCATCTAGCTCTGGAGCACAGCAGAGCTATGGGCTCCGCCGAGGCCCCTTCAAGCGACAGGACGGGCCGAGCCAGTCTGCTACGGTGCTGGGGAACCAGGCAGAGCCACGGGAACTCCCTGAGGAGGAGGCAGAGTTCCGTCTTGGGTGACAACGAGGGTGCCCGGGTGCAGCAGGGATGGGAGAAAGGCAGAGTGAGCAGGTTCAGAGAATCGAAGATGGTGCCTCAAACAGCCCAGGGGCCAGGCCTGCCGCACAGGGAGTGCCCACAGGCCCAGAGGACTTCAGGAAGGCTGCACGTGCTGCCTTCGGACTTTGCAAGGGCCTGGCAGCAGGTCCAGCACGGGTCTGCAGGTGGCAGTGCCCAGTAAGGGGTCCCCCAGGAAAGGCCATCTGGTGGAGACCGTGGGGAGCACCGGGTGTGCGCGTGGTGACAGAGGCCGTTTGAGTGAGCCTGCGAGAGAGGCTAGTGCAGGGGCGGAGCCCGGGAACAGTTGTGTCCATGCACAGACAGGACGGGCCTGCCAAGAGGAGAAAAGGTAGACACACGAGAAAACCCAGGTAGCCTGGGGACACAGGTCAGGAAGATGGCCAGTGGAGCCGAGCACTGCCAGGTCACCACATGGCCACTGTGCAGAGAGACGGCTGTGTCGGTGGCCTTGGCAAAGCGGTTTCCTGTGGAGCAAGGACACAGACACGGCAGTGGAAAGAGCACGTCCACAGGTGAGGGTCACCAGGTGGGGGTGCTGCTGGGCGCTGCGCGGCTCACTCACTGCAAACCTGCTCTCCCTACCCTAACCCTAACCCTAACCCTACGCACCGAGCCTGCTCCTCAACACGGCCTCCCTCCCGCAGCGCCCAGCCTCAGCTCCAGCTCACCAGGTGCCCGTCAGTTTCATCTCCCTAAAACTTCTCAGACCCACTGTTTTTTTCTCGTCGAGCTGTAACTGCTGGGATCCTGGCCATGGCGCCCCTGACGGTGGGGTGGTCTCCAGATGGAGCACAGCCTGGACACACACCCGTTCACCAGGCCCTCCACGGCCAGGACGAGTCTTGCAGAGGCCCAGTGGGGCAGGGCCTCACCCACTTCAGGATGGAGTAGGGTGGCGCACCCGCCCCCAGCCAGACTTGCCCTGCCCGTGGCTTCCTGCAGCCCCTAGGGACACTGGCACTCTTCACAGGACACTCAGGCACCCAGGCTCCTGACCCACCAGAGTCCTCCAGTCTTGACTGTGCATTAAAGTGCTTGTAATTTTGTACCTGCTTCCTGAATGCCTCCTTCCTCCAGAAAGAAGTGCCACTCGGGAGCTGTCCCCTTCTCTGTCCACAGTCCCTGCTCCATACGGGGCCACATCAGTGTCAGCGCTTGGTGGGAAAGGGCACTGCCCCTCCTCACGAGGGGTCCTGCCTGGTCAAGTGTTCTGTCCAGCGGGAACTGTGGCCATGCTGTTTCTGTTAGGTGGTAGGACACTTTCTGAGGTCCAGAAGCCATCAGTGGGCCAGTCACAACTCAAGAGCAAGAATCAGGTTTTGGGTTTTGTGGTCATTGGTGGACACCAGGCACTTTTTGGAGCTATGCATTTTTTCCATTCTCTGCTGTCACAATTGTTTGTCAATAATCCTTGTGGTTTCTCTAAGGAATTTTCATCACTCAGTATCACTGAGTCTCTCCAGCCCTAGAACATTCTAGAGGCAGGGGGAACCTCTCTCAGCAGCAGGGCAGAGGACCCGTGGAGGCACACCACGGGGGCCAGGAAGCCCACATGGATCCAGCGTGCCGCGTCTTCTGCCTGCCTGGAGAGGCCTGCAGCCCTGCCTCGGTTTCACCCAACACTCCCCTGGATGCAGTTCCTGGATGCAGTTCCCAAGACGACTGCAGTCACCTCACAGGTATGCACAGGGCATCCTTCTTTCTGCCCTTCCTTATGAATTCTGCAACTTTCTCCTGAACACACACTGGCTGGGCTCCGTGCTATTTTTGCAGGATACGCAGCACATCCAAGACAGAATGAGCACCACCAAGGAAGAACTGCTGGGCTCAGATGCCATCTGTCCCCTAGACTAAGTTGGAATTGGATTTCCAAGGGGCAGTGCTGAGGGGTGACAGAGCCCAGAAGAGGTGAGAGGTCACAGATCAACGCAGGTCCCAAGGGAGGGGCAGGTATCCTGAGAGCGGTCCCTCTGAGTGCCTGCCCTGCCTGTCTTCCAACACCTACCTTCTTTCCTCCTTCCCACTTTGCCTGGAGCAGCATGGGGTCTGGCCAGAGCCTGGGCAGGAGCCAGCCTCAGCTCTTGGACTTCCAGTCCCTAAACCCCAAGGAACTTCAACCTCTGTTCAGTCACCCAGTCTGTGGTATTCAGTTACAACAACAGGAAAGGACTGAGAAACTAATAGAGCAATTGGGTGATGAGACCAGCACTCCCAAAATGTGCTTCAGAACACCCCACATGGAGCAGTCACGGGGGCCACCTGGTCAAGAGAACTTCCAGAGGAGGCCTGGTGCCCGATGGCTCCTGAGGCCAGGAGGAATTTGCCCAGGGTTCCCATGAGCTGGGACCATCCCCACTCAGAGCCAGGACTAGGAGAGCACTCCATCTGTCTGGGCCTCAGGACCTGGTGGTGACGGTAATGCAAAGTCCCTTTCTGCCTGTTGGTCACAGGGAGGGTGTGTGCCGGTCAGCGAGGGCTGCTGCAGGAGCTCCAGGCTGCGTGGCTCCAGGCTCTGGGGGCTGGAAGTCTGCCATCAGGGGGCTGGCTGGCTCCTGGGGGGCCTTTCTCCCTGGCTCACAGTGGTCCTCCTCATCGGTCCTCAGAGTCTGGCCTTTGCCCACATGCAGGAGGAGGCCATGGGCTAGCTATCTGGTGTCTCCTCTTCTAAGGATCCCATCCTCCTGGCCTCATTTCTTCTTATTACACTCCCAGAGGCCCATCTCCAAATGCAGCCACTCAGCATTTGGGGACACAACAGGGCATAAAGTGACTATTCTGCAGGCAGCTGCCCATGGTCAGTGATGCCAGCTCAGGAACAAGTGAGGCCTGGGATCTACAGGACAAGAAGCACTCAGCAGCCTGGCAGCCAGCACCCAGTGAGTAGGAGCCCCCAGGACAGAGGAACAAGGGGTCCTGGCTGGGCACAGGCTGCAGCTGCACAGGTTATTGGGGTTGGATCCTACTGGCCCAGGCACTTTGAGCGGCTGGTCCAGGCCTGCTCAGCAGGAGCCTCCTCTGGGATGCTCTGGCCACACGTCCACTTCGTGGGCAGGCTGGAGTGACCCAAAGCCTACACCCTCCTCCGACTGGAGGTCGCCCCCGCAGGTCCCCTTCCCAGGCCTCCACTCTGGCTCTTTATCTGTTTTCATGTTCTCCTGTGTGGCTCTGGTGGCCTGGAGTTTAGGGTGGGCTTGCAGGGTTTCAGGGAAGAAGGGACTGAAGCCAGCGCTGGTACCGCCTCCACACACGTCAGCCGGGGACATTCAGCAGTCTGCAGGGGGACTTTCCATCCAAGGTAAAATTTCCACCCCAATTTTCCTTGTACTTGCAGATTATGTAAGTGTCCTCTGCCTAGACTAACTGCCTGCTGTTCTTTCCCTTCAACAAGCCCAGGGACACAGGAACCCGAGAGCACCTGATGCCACGGGCTCATGCTGGCCCCCAGATGCACGTGTATGTGAGCATGGATGGGTGAGCACAGATGGGCGCCTGCCCTTGGTCCTAACCGGCTGGCTCAGGGCATTGTCCACGGTGCTGTGTGCTTCTGTCCAGGGACGCAGCCCTCACCTGGAGGCAGCTCTGGGTGGAGATGGCCAGGGCTCCCTCGCATCAGTCAGCCTGGGTTCCTGCGCCTCCACTTGGCCCTCCCTTCTCTCTCTGCTCAGGCATCCTGCCCTCCTTTGTCCCCAGACCATCATCCAGTCTCAAGAAGCAGCAGGAATTTGGTTCTCACTGTCCCCAACTGGGGCACAATTCAGGAGCCACTTGTCAAAAGAAACGAACTTTATTTTTAGAACCACACACCAAACCACACAGCTCTTCAGGAAAAACCTTCAGAGCCCAACTGCCACCACCCTCTTCCCACAAGCCTCTCCACCTCCCCCACTCCTCCTGCCCTTGAGCTGATTGGCTGGGTCATGTGGGCGGAGGCAAAAAAAGTCCCCCAATGAGCAGCTCCGTGGTCTGAAAGGGAGGGGAAACAGCCCAATGAGCATCACCGCAGAAGAGCCAATCAGTTGGCAGCTAAGAGTTTGCTGGGGCCTCTGTGAGCCAATCATCAGCTGGCAGCTGGAAGTTTGCTGGCAGCTGGAAGTTTGCTGGGGCCCCTTCGGCTGTGGCTCTCAACATCTCCCCCTCTCTGTTTAAACAACAAGCATGTGGCTTAGGGACCGTGCCTGACTTAGGTTGTCCAATACTACATATGGTCCTTACCCGTCATCGGATGAGCTGACCTCAAGGCGTCAGCCTCCTGTCTTAGGTTGGTACCATTGCAATTGGATCTTACCCGTCACTGACTACCGGTCCAGCATACAGCGACACCTTTTTACTCTAACCTTTTTAAATTTGGATTCATCAGGGCTTAGTGCTGTGGAAAGGCATATGTGTCCAAAAAATGTACATAAACCCAAGGTACTTTGGAAGGATATTCTAACAGGACAATGGAAAGGTCCTGACCCAGTGATTGGAGTCGGAGTTCTGTTTGTGTGTTTCCACAGGGAGAACAGCAGTGGATTTGGATTCCAAAGAGACTAACCAAAGCGACTTCTACAGACCAAAAAGAAGATGATTTGACTCAAATCCATAACTGCTGATATCCAGAGCTCCAGCTTGGCTATTCTTACATCTGCAACAGTGGTTCTCCCACACCTGGAGGCTAATGAATAATGAACACCATTAAAGCCTATTTCAAATGTGAAAAACCTGGGGCTTGCTTGTGGGTATGTCAGACCCATTATGGAAGTTACAGGAAAAAGGATGTGATATCCAGAGAAGAATCAAACCCAGGTGGTAACCAGGATGACTTTTTCAATATCTATTTTATTATTGCCTTTTCCCATGCCATGAAGTTCTATTTTATTTTTTGAGCTCATACCGACCTAGGTGAATGATTTTCTGATTAGTTCTATTTTTTGACTGTGGAGTTTTTAAACATTGCAATGGAGATTTCACCTGTGTAAAGCTACAAGGCCTTTACTATTGTCTTATGTGTTGCATGTTATGTGTACACACTTGTGTTTTGTGTTGTCTTATGTGTTGTATGCTATGTGTGCACACTTGTGTTTTGTGTTGTATGTCTGTATGTGCGTATGTCCATATATCATATATGAAGAGTGCTCATGAAAAAATGGATCCAAATATTTTTATTATTCACGTGATTTAAATGGTTTAATTTAAATTGGGTAAACAGCAGTTGAGGATTGTTTTAATATGTGAACAAATAAGGAGGTTAACAGATCTGTTTGTTTACTTTCACCTTTCCTTTTCATTATATCTAATTCTATTCAGGATACTAAATTGTTTAGAAAATTGCTTTCTTTTAGTGCCTGTTGGAATGTTACATAATTTTTTTTTAGCCATCATTGCCAGAATTCCTATCTTCATCCCAGTGCCGGTGAAGACAAAGATAAAACCAAACTACAGCTTCTGGATATTTATCACAACAAACTATATAAACTGATGCATCAATGAATAATAACTCAACAAGTAATGCTCAATCAAGGAGTCGATTTACTTTGGGAGGAAATGGACATATTAATAGATTCCTCTGCTTTGAACTGCTTGCAGAACTTGCCTGGACTATGTATCACTTGTATGCATTGTGAACTATCTGTTGGTGCAGCGAATTGTGGTAGTGCTGGAGTATCTTTGCTGATGGTGTCACCGGTGGTACAATTTTTCCAAAGGAGCTGTCAATTGGCTTGGTGTCCTGGCATTTCTGTATCCTCCTCCCTTCTGCTAGTGATGGTCTAAAATTGGGGGCCAACAGAGGTGAGGCAAAGAACCTCACCCCCCCACTTGCACCAAGGCCAAATTTGGGGGCCAACAGAGGTGAGGCAAAGAACCTCACCCCCCCACACACACTGGTGCAAAGGCCTATACACAAGTATGACTGTATGCTGGACCAGTAGTCAGTGACGGGTATGATCCAATTTCAGTGGTACCAACCTAAGACAGGAGGCTGACGCCTTGAGGTCAGCTCATTCGATGATGGGTATGTGGCTTAGGCATGGTTCCTAAGCCACATTGCTTGTTGTTTAATTAAACAGAAGGGGGGAGATGTTGAGAGCCATGGCTGGTCAGAATGACTCCTGGCATTTGCCAGAGGGAATGTTTGAAAGGTGACACCAAGAAACCATTGAGATGATGATTTGAGTTAAGCTATATATAATTGCTGTGATGCTGGATTGATTGTATTGTATATTTGACCTTTACTGTCGGGCAATGGGGTGGCTCTTGCTGCCTCGGGCACCTGCTACTTTGGAGTTCTTGCAGGGATTCCCGGAGAGTTCCCATTGGTTGGGGAAGTGCCAGAGGAGGGATTTCCAGAGGAGGGATTTCCGGTTGGTGTGTGGTGTGTCCCGGGAGAAGGCCATGTGGGTGGCGTTGGTGGAAAAGCACGCGTGCAGTGCTGGTAAGAGTTGAAATAAAGTAGTTGCTGTTTGAACCTACAAGGCTTTGTGGTGGCTCGGATATTCGTGCCCAGGCAGACTGCGGCACTGGACACTGACTTTAAAACTGTAAACTCACGGCAGAAGATGAGCAGAGTCCAGGAAGGGGACAGAGGTGGGAGGAAGAGACGGGGAGGGAAAGTACTGCGGACTGAATCAAAGTAAAATCCATTCCATGATTTTATCATTATGTCCCAGTGAGTCCAAATGTTATGCATGACTAAAAAGAACTGATAAAGATGAATAAACTGATTAAGCACCAAAAAAAAAAAAAAAACACAATAAATTGCCATATTTAATTGCTGAACTGGACACAGACAGTGACCATGTACCGGGTTAGAGACGAGTGCCTTTTCAATATATGGACTTTGATTAGGAGCTGACCCCCCACCTCCTCTTGTGGGCAATGCCCTGCTTGGCTAGCAGGGAAATATTCCCTGAAGACACAGAGTAGGCCCTAACTTAGGAACGAGGAGCTGGAGGAGGACTTTCCAGATTGGCACAGGATTTTATTTTAATGGTCGTCAGTGAAGAAGGAGATGGTGAAAATAAGGCCTGGAGCCGTGTCACCCACAAGAGCCCTGCTCCAGCTGCTCCGGCC